>NW_025423423.1:0-48219 GCF_020740685.1 Jaculus jaculus
TGGAACGAAAAGAGACTCATTTTGTGTCAGGAGAGTGTCTAGAGAAATGTTTCCTTTGTAAAGTAACAGTGAATTCAAAGAACCAAGAGCTGAATGTTGTTAAGAACATTTCCTTTTGAAAACTAACATGGAACGCACAATTCTACAAGACGAAGGTCAAGAAAGAAGATTTCCCGTGTGGAACGAAAAGAGACTCATTTTGTGTCAGGAGAGTGTCTAGAGAAATGTTTCCCTTGTAAAGTAACAGTGAATTCAAAAACCAAGAGCTGAATGTTGTTAAGAACATTTCCTTTTGAAAACTAACATGGAACGCACAATTCTACAAGACGAGAGTCAAGAAAGAAGATTTCCCGTGTGGAACGAAAAGAGACTCATTTTGTGTCAGGAGAGTGTCTAGAGAAATGTTTCCCTTTGTAAAGTAACAGTGAATTCAAAGAACCAAGAGCTGAATGTTGTTAAGAACATTTCCTTTTGAAAACTAACATGGAACGCACAATTCTACAAGACGAGGTCAAGAAAGAAGATTTCCCGTGTGGAACGAAAAGAGACTCATTTTGTGTCAGGAGAGTGTCTAGAGAAATGTTTCCCTTTGTAAAGTAACAGTGAATTCAAAGAACCAAGAGCTGAATGTTGTTAAGAACATTTCCTTTTGAAAACTAACACGGAACGCACAATTCTACAAGACGAAGGTCAAGAAAGAAGATTTCCCGTGTGGAACGAAAAGAGACTCATTTTGTGTCAGGAGAGTGTCTAGAGAAATGTTTCCCTTTGTAAAGTAACAGTGAATTCAAAGAACCAAGAGCTGAATGTTGTTAAGAACATTTCCTTTTGAAAACTAACATGGAACGCACAATTCTACAAGACGAAGGTCAAGAAAGAAGATTTCCCGTGTGGAACGAAAAGAGACTCATTTTGTGTCAGGAGAGTGTCTAGAGAAATGTTTCCCTTTGTAAAGTAACAGTGAATTCAAAGAACCAAGAGCTGAATGTTGTTAAGAACATTTCCTTTTGAAAACTAACACGAAACGCACAATTCTACAAGACGAGGGTCAAGAAAGAAGATATCCCGTGTGGAACGAAAAGAGACTCATTTTGTGTCAGGAGAGTGTCTAGAGAAATGTTTTCCTTTGTAAAGTAACAGTGAATTCAAAGAACCAAGAGCTGAATGTTGTTAAGAGCATTTCCTTTTGAAAACTAACAGGAACGCACAATTCTACAAGACGAAGGTCAAGAAAGAAGATTTCCCGTGTGGAACGAAAAGAGACTCATTTTGTGTCAGGAGAGTGTCTAGAGAAATGTTTCCCTTTGTAAAGTAACAGTGAATTCAAAGAACCAAGAGCTGAATGTTGTTAAGAACATTTCCTTTTGAAAACTAACATGGAACGCACAATTCTACAAGACGAAGGTCAAGAAAGAAGATTTCCCGTGTGGAACGAAAAGAGACTCATTTTGTGTCAGGAGAGTGTCTAGAGAAATGTTTCCCTTTGTAAAGTAACAGTGAATTCAAAGAACCAAGAGCTGAATGTTGTTAAGAACATTTCCTTTTGAAAACTAACAGGGAACGCACAATTCTACAAAACGAAGGTCAAGAAAGAAGATTTCCCGTGTGGAACGAAAAGAGACTCATTTTGTGTCAGGAGAGTGTCTAGAGAAATGTTTCCCTTTGTAAAGTAACAGTGAATTCAAAGAACCAAGAGCTGAATGTTGTTAAGAACATTTCCTTTTGAAAACTAACATGGAACGCACAATTCTACAAGACGAGGGTCAAGAAAGAAGATTTCCCGTGTGGAACGAAAAGAGACTCATTTTGTGTCAGGAGAGTGTCTAGAGAAATGTTTCCCTTTGTAAAGTAACAGTGAATTCAAAGAACCAAGAGCTGAATGTTGTTAAGAACATTTCCTTTTGAAAACTAACACGGAACGCACAATTCTACAAGACGAAGGTCAAGAAAGAAGATTTCCCGTGTGGAACGAAAAGAGACTCATTTTGTGTCAGGAGAGTGTCTAGAGAAATGTTTCCCTTTGTAAAGTAACAGTGAATTCAAAGAACCAAGAGCTGAATGTTGTTAAGAACATTTCCTTTTGAAAACTAACACGGAACGCACAATTCTACAAGACGAAGGTCAAGAAAGAAGATTTCCCGTGTGGAACGAAAAGAGACTCATTTTGTGTCAGGAGAGTGTCTAGAGAAATGTTTCCCTTTGTAAAGTAACAGTGAATTCAAAGAACCAAGAGCTGAATGTTGTTAAGAACATTTCCTTTTGAAAACTAACATGGAACGCACAATTCTACAAGACGAGGGTCAAGAAAGAAGATTTCCCGTGTGGAACGAAAAGAGACTCATTTTGTGTCAGGAGAGTGTCTAGAGAAATGTTTCCCTTTGTAAAGTAACAGTGAATTCAAAGAACCAAGAGCTGAATGTTGTTAAGAACATTTCCTTTTGAAAACTAACACGGAACGCACAATTCTACAAGACGAAGGTCAAGAAAGAAGATTTCCCGTGTGGAACGAAAAGAGACTCATTTTGTGTCAGGAGAGTGTCTAGAGAAATGTTTCCCTTTGTAAAGTAACAGTGAATTCAAAGAACCAAGAGCTGAATGTTGTTAAGAACATTTCCTTTTGAAAACTAACACGGAACGCACAATTCTACAAGACGAAGGTCAAGAAAGAAGATTTCCCGTGTGGAACGAAAAGAGACTCATTTTGTGTCAGGAGAGTGTCTAGAGAAATGTTTCCCTTTGTAAAGTAACAGTGAATTCAAAGAACCAAGAGCTGAATGTTGTTAAGAACATTTCCTTTTGAAAACTAACACGGAACGCACAATTCTACAAGACGAGGTCAAGAAAGAAGATTTCCCGTGTGGAACGAAAAGAGACTCATTTTGTGTCAGGAGAGTGTCTAGAGAAATGTTTCCCTTTGTAAAGTAACAGTGAATTCAAAGAACCAAGAGCTGAATGTTGTTAAGAACATTTCCTTTTGAAAACTAACATGAAACGCACAATTCTACAAGACGAGGGTCAAGAAAGAAGATTTCCCGTGTGGAACGAAAAGAGACTCATTTTGTGTCAGGAGAGTGTCTAGAGAAATGTTTCCCTTTGTAAAGTAACAGTGAATTCAAAGAACCAAGAGCTGAATGTTGTTAAGAACATTTCCTTTTGAAAACTAACATGGAACGCACAATTCTACAAGACGAAGGTCAAGAAAGAAGATTTCCCGTGTGGAACGAAAAGAGACTCATTTTGTGTCAGGAGAGTGTCTAGAGAAATGTTTCCCTTTGTAAAGTAACAGTGAATTCAAAGAACCAAGAGCTGAATGTTGTTAAGAACATTTCCTTTTGAAAACTAACATGGAACGCACAATTCTACAAGACGAGGGTCAAGAAAGAAGATTTCCCGTGTGGAACGAAAAGAGACTCATTTTGTGTCAGGAGAGTGTCTAGAGAAATGTTTCCCTTTGTAAAGTAACAGTGAATTCAAAGAACCAAGAGCTGAATGTTGTTAAGAACATTTCCTTTTGAAAACTAACACGGAAAGCACAAATCTACAAGATGAAGGTCAAGAAAGGAGATTTCCCGTGTGGAACGAAAAGAGACGCATTTTGTGTCAGGAGAGTGTCTAGAGAAATGTTTCCCTTTGTAAAGTAACAGTGAATTCAAAGAACCAAGAGCTGAATGTTGTTAAGAACATTTGTTTGGAAAACTAACATGGAACGCACAATTCTACAAGACGAGGGTCAAGAAAGAAGATTTCCCGTGTAGAACGAAAAGGGACTCATTTTGTGTCAGGAGAGTGTCTAGAGAAATGTTTCCCTTTGTAAAGTAACAGTGAATTCAAAGAACCAAGAGCTGAATGTTGTTAAGAACATTTCCTTTTGAAAACTAACATGGAACGCACAAATCTACAAGACGAAGGTCAAGAAAGAATATTTGCAGTGTGGAACGAAAAGAGACTCATTTTGTGTCAGGAGAGTGTCTAGAGAAATGTTTCCCTTTGTAAAGTAACAGTGAATTCAAAGAACCAAGAGCTGAATGTTGTTAAGAACATTTCCTTTTGAAAACTAACACGGAACGCACAATTCTACAAGACGAAGGTCAAGAAAGAAGATTTCCCGTGTGGAACGAAAAGAGACTCATTTTGTGTCAGGAGAGTGTCTAGAGAAATGTTTCCCTTTGTAAAGTAACAGTGAATTCAAAGAACCAAGAGCTGAATGTTGTTAAGAACATTTCCTTTTGAAAACTAACACGGAACGCACAATTCTACAAGACGAAGGTCAAGAAAGAAGATTTCCCGTGTGGAACGAAAAGAGACTCATTTTGTGTCAGGAGAGTGTCTAGAGAAATGTTTCCCTTTGTAAAGTAACAGTGAATTCAAAGAACCAAGAGCTGAATGTTGTTAAGAACATTTCCTTTTGAAAACTAACATGGAACGCACAATTCTACAAGACGAAGGTCAAGAAAGAAGATTTCCCGTGTGGAACGAAAAGAGACTCATTTTGTGTCAGGAGAGTGTCTAGAGAAATGTTTCCCTTTGTAAAGTAACAGTGAATTCAATGAACCAAGAGCTGAATGTTGTTAAGAACATTTCCTTTTGAAAACTAACACGGAACGCACAATTCTACAAGACGAGGGTCAAGAAAGAAGATTTCCCGTGTGGAACGAAAAGAGACTCATTTTGTGTCAGGAGAGTGTCTAGAGAAATGTTTCCCTTTGTAAAGTAACAGTGAATTCAAAGAACCAAGAGCTGAATGTTGTTAAGAACATTTCCTTTTGAAAACTAACACGGAACGCACAATTCTACAAGACGAAGGTCAAGAAAGAAGATTTCCCGTGTGGAACGAAAAGAGACTCATTTTGTGTCAGGAGAGTGTCTAGAGAAATGTTTCCCTTTGTAAAGTAACAGTGAATTCAAAGAACCAAGAGCTGAATGTTGTTAAGAACATTTCCTTTTGAAAACTAACATGGAACGCACAATTCTACAAGACGAAGGTCAAGAAAGAAGATTTCCCGTGTGGAACGAAAAGAGACTCATTTTGTGTCAGGAGAGTGTCTAGAGAAATGTTTCCCTTTGTAAAGTAACAGTGAATTCAAAGAACCAAGAGCTGAATGTTGTTAAGAACATTTCCTTTTGAAAACTAACACGGAACGCACAATTCTACAAGACGAGGTCAAGAAAGAAGATTTCCCGTGTGGAACGAAAAGAGACTCATTTTGTGTCAGGAGAGTGTCTAGAGAAATGTTTCCCTTTGTAAAGTAACAGTGAATTCAAAGAACCAAGAGCTGAATGTTGTTAAGAACATTTCCTTTTGAAAACTAACACGGAACGCACAATTCTACAAGACGAGGTCAAGAAAGAAGATTTCCCGTGTGGAACGAAAAGAGACTCATTTTGTGTCAGGAGAGTGTCTAGAGAAATGTTTCCCTTTGTAAAGTAACAGTGAATTCAAAGAACCAAGAGCTGAATGTTGTTAAGAACATTTCCTTTTGAAAACTAACACGGAACGCACAATTCTACAAGACGAAGGTCAAGAAAGAAGATTTCCCGTGTGGAACGAAAAGAGACTCATTTTGTGTCAGGAGAGTGTCTAGAGAAATGTTTCCCTTTGTAAAGTAACAGTGAATTCAAAGAACCAAGAGCTGAATGTTGTTAAGAACATTTCCTTTTGAAAACTAACACGGAACGCACAATTCTACAAGACGAAGGTCAAGAAAGAAGATTTCCCGTGTGGAACGAAAAGAGACTCATTTTGTGTCAGGAGAGTGTCTAGAGAAATGTTTCCCTTTGTAAAGTAACAGTGAATTCAAAGAACCAAGAGCTGAATGTTGTTAAGAACATTTCCTTTTGAAAACTAACACGGAACGCACAATTCTACAAGACGAAGGTCAAGAAAGAAGATTTCCCGTGTGGAACGAAAAGAGACTCATTTTGTGTCAGGAGAGTGTCTAGAGAAATGTTTCCCTTTGTAAAGTAACAGTGAATTCAAAGAACCAAGAGCTGAATGTTGTTAAGAACATTTCCTTTTGAAAACTAACATGGAACGCACAATTCTACAAGACGAGGTCAAGAAAGAAGATTTCCCGTGTGGAACGAAAAGAGACTCATTTTGTGTCAGGAGAGTGTCTAGAGAAATGTTTCCCTTTGTAAAGTAACAGTGAATTCAAAGAACCAAGAGCTGAATGTTGTTAAGAACATTTCCTTTTGAAAACTAACATGGAACGCACAATTCTACAAGACGAAGGTCAAGAAAGAAGATTTCCCGTGTGGAACGAAAAGAGACTCATTTTGTGTCAGGAGAGTGTCTAGAGAAATGTTTCCCTTTGTAAAGTAACAGTGAATTCAAAGAACCAAGAGCTGAATGTTGTTAAGAACATTTCCTTTTGAAAACTAACATGGAACGCACAATTCTACAAGACGAAGGTCAAGAAAGAAGATTTCCCGTGTGGAACGAAAAGAGACTCATTTTGTGTCAGGAGAGTGTCTAGAGAAATGTTTCCCTTTGTAAAGTAACAGTGAATTCAAAGAACCAAGAGCTGAATGTTGTTAAGAACATTTCCTTTTGAAAACTAACATGGAACGCACAATTCTACAAGACGAAGGTCAAGAAAGAAGATTTCCCGTGTGGAACGAAAAGAGACTCATTTTGTGTCAGGAGAGTGTCTAGAGAAATGTTTCCCTTTGTAAAGTAACAGTGAATTCAAAGAACCAAGAGCTGAATGTTGTTAAGAACATTTCCTTTTGAAAACTAACATGGAACGCACAATTCTACAAGACGAGGGTCAAGAAAGAAGATTTCCCGTGTGGAACGAAAAGAGACTCATTTTGTGTCAGGAGAGTGTCTAGAGAAATGTTTCCCTTTGTAAAGTAACAGTGAATTCAAAGAACCAAGAGCTGAATGTTGTTAAGAACATTTCCTTTTGAAAACTAACACGGAACGCACAATTCTACAAGACGAGGTCAAGAAAGAAGATTTCCCGTGTGGAACGAAAAGAGACTCATTTTGTGTCAGGAGAGTGTCTAGAGAAATGTTTCCCTTTGTAAAGTAACAGTGAATTCAAAGAACCAAGAGCTGAATGTTGTTAAGAACATTTCCTTTTGAAAACTAACATGGAACGCACAATTCTACAAGACGAGGTCAAGAAAGAAGATTTCCCGTGTGGAACGAAAAGAGACTCATTTTGTGTCAGGAGAGTGTCTAGAGAAATGTTTCCCTTTGTAAAGTAACAGTGAATTCAAAGAACCAAGAGCTGAATGTTGTTAAGAACATTTCCTTTTGAAAACTAACATGGAACGCACAATTCTACAAGACGAAGGTCAAGAAAGAATATTTCCCGTGTGGAACGAAAAGAGACTCATTTTGTGTCAGGAGAGTGTCTAGAGAAATGTTTCCCTTTGTAAAGTAACAGTGAATTCAAAGAACCAAGAGCTGAATGTTGTTAAGAACATTTCCTTTTGAAAACTAACATGGAACGCACAATTCTACAAGACGAGGGTCAAGAAAGAAGATTTCCCGTGTGGAACGAAAAGAGACTCATTTTGTGTCAGGAGAGTGTCTAGAGAAATGTTTCCCTTTGTAAAGTAACAGTGAATTCAAAGAACCAAGAGCTGAATGTTGTTAAGAACATTTCCTTTTGAAAACTAACACGTAACGCACAATTCTACAAGACGAAGGTCAAGAAAGAAGATTTCCCGTGTGGAACGAAAAGAGACTCATTTTGTGTCAGGAGAGTGTCTAGAGAAATGTTTCCCTTTGTAAAGTAACAGTGAATTCAAAGAACCAAGAGCTGAATGTTGTTAAGAACATTTCCTTTTGAAAACTAACACGGAACGCACAATTCTACAAGACGAAGGTCAAGAAAGAAGATTTCCCGTGTGGAACGAAAAGAGACTCATTTTGTGTCAGGAGAGTGTCTAGAGAAATGTTTCCCTTTGTAAAGTAACAGTGAATTCAAAGAACCAAGAGCTGAATGTTGTTAAGAACATTTCCTTTTGAAAACTAACATGGAACGCACAATTCTACAAGACGAGGGTCAAGAAAGAAGATTTCCCGTGTGGAACGAAAAGAGACTCATTTTGTGTCAGGAGAGTGTCTAGAGAAATGTTTCCCTTTGTAAAGTAACAGTGAATTCAAAGAACCAAGAGCTGAATGTTGTTAAGAACATTTCCTTTTGAAAACTAACATGGAACGCACAATTCTACAAGACGAAGGTCAAGAAAGAAGATTTCCCGTGTGGAACGAAAAGAGACTCATTTTGTGTCAGGAGAGTGTCTAGAGAAATGTTTCCCTTTGTAAAGTAACAGTGAATTCAAAGAACCAAGAGCTGAATGTTGTTAAGAACATTTCCTTTTGAAAACTAACATGGAACGCACAATTCTACAAGACGAGGTCAAGAAAGAAGATTTCCCGTGTGGAACGAAAAGAGACTCATTTTGTGTCAGGAGAGTGTCTAGAGAAATGTTTCCCTTTGTAAAGTAACAGTGAATTCAAAGAACCAAGAGCTGAATGTTGTTAAGAACATTTCCTTTTGAAAACTAACACGGAACGCACAATTCTACAAGACGAAGGTCAAGAAAGAAGATTTCCCGTGTGGAACGAAAAGAGACTCATTTTGTGTCAGGAGAGTGTCTAGAGAAATGTTTCCCTTTGTAAAGTAACAGTGAATTCAAAGAACCAAGAGCTGAATGTTGTTAAGAACATTTCCTTTTGAAAACTAACACGGAACGCACAATTCTACAAGACGAGGGTCAAGAAAGAAGATTTCCAGTGTGGAACGAAAAGAGACTCATTTTGTGTCAGGAGAGTGTCTAGAGAAATGTTTCCCTTTGTAAAGTAACAGTGAATTCAAAGAACCAAGAGCTGAATGTTGTTAAGAACATTTCCTTTTGAAAACTAACATGGAACGCACAATTCTACAAGACGAGGGTCAAGAAAGAAGATTTCCCGTGTGGAACGAAAAGAGACTCATTTTGTGTCAGGAGAGTGTCTAGAGAAATGTTTCCCTTTGTAAAGTGACAGTGAATTCAAAGAACCAAGAGCTGAATGTTGTTAAGAACATTTCCTTTTGAAAACTAACACGGAACGCACAAATCTACAAGACGAAGGTCAAGAAAGAAGATTTCCCGTGTGGAACGAAAAGAGACTCATTTTGTGTCAGGAGAGTGTCTAGAGAAATGTTTCCCTTTGTAAAGTAACAGTGAATTCAAAGAACCAAGAGCTGAATGTTGTTAAGAACATTTCCTTTTGAAAACTAACATGGAACGCACAATTCTACAAGACGAAGGTCAAGAAAGAAGATTTCCCATGTGGAACGAAAAAAGACTCATTTTGTGTCAGGAGAGTGTCTAGAGAAATGTTTCCCTTTGTAAAGTAACAGTGAATTCAAAGAACCAAGAGCTGAATGTTGTTAAGAGCATTTCCTTTTGAAAACTAACACGGAACGCACAATTCTACAAGACGAGGGTCAAGAAAGAAGATTTCCCGTGTGGAACGAAAAGAGACTCATTTTGTGTCAGGAGAGTGTCTAGAGAAATGTTTCCCTTTGTAAAGTAACAGTGAATTCAAAGAACCAAGAGCTGAATGTTGTTAAGAACATTTCCTTTTGAAAACTAACATGGAACGCACAATTCTACAAGACGAAGGTCAAGAAAGAAGATTTCCCGTGTGGAACGAAAAGAGACTCATTTTGTGTCAGGAGAGTGTCTAGAGAAATGTTTCCCTTTGTAAAGTAACAGTGAATTCAAAGAACCAAGAGCTGAATGTTGTTAAGAACATTTCCTTTTGAAAACTAACACGGAACGCACAAATCTACAAGACGAAGGTCAAGAAAGAAGATTTCCCGTGTGGAACGAAAAGAGACTCATTTTGTGTCAGGAGAGTGTCTAGAGAAATGTTTCCCTTTGTAAAGTAACAGTGAATTCAAAGAACCAAGAGCTGAATGTTGTTAAGAACATTTCCTTTTGAAAACTAACACGGAACGCACAATTCTACAAGACGAAGGTCAAGAAAGAAGATTTCCCGTGTGGAACGAAAAGAGACTCATTTTGTGTCAGGAGAGTGTCTAGAGAAATGTTTCCCTTTGTAAAGTAACATTGAATTCAAAGAACCAAGAGCTGAATGTTGTTAAGAACATTTCCTTTTGAAAACTAACATGGAACGCACAATTCTACAAGACAAGGTTCAAGAAAGAAGATTTCCCGTGTGGAACGAAAAGAGACTCATTTTGTGTCAGGAGAGTGTCTAGAGAAATGTTTCCCTTTGTAAAGTAACAGTGAATTCAAAGAACCAAGAGCTGAATGTTGTTAAGAACATTTCCTTTTGAAAACTAACACGGAACGCACAATTCTACAAGACGAAGGTCAAGAAAGAAGATTTCCCGTGTGGAACGAAAAGAGACTCATTTTGTGTCAGGAGAGTGTCTAGAGAAATGTTTCCCTTTGTAAAGTAACAGTGAATTCAAAGAACCAAGAGCTGAATGTTGTTAAGAACATTTCCTTTTGAAAACTAACATGGAACGCACAATTCTACAAGACGAAGGTCAAGAAAGAAGATTTCCCGTGTGGAACGAAAAGAGACTCATTTTGTGTCAGGAGAGTGTCTAGAGAAATGTTTCCCTTTGTAAAGTAACAGTGAATTCAAAGAACCAAGAGCTGAATGTTGTTAAGAACATTTCCTTTTGAAAACTAACATGGAACGCACAATTCTACAAGACGAGGGTCAAGAAAGAAGATTTCCCGTGTGGAACGAAAAGAGACTCATTTTGTGTCAGGAGAGTGTCTAGAGAAATGTTTCCCTTTGTAAAGTAACAGTGAATTCAAAGAACCAAGAGCTGAATGTTGTTAAGAACATTTCCTTTTGAAAACTAACACGGAACGCACAATTCTACAAGACGAGGGTCAAGAAAGAAGATTTCCCGTGTGGAACGAAAAGAGACTCATTTTGTGTCAGGAGAGTGTCTAGAGAAATGTTTCCCTTTGTAAAGTAACAGTGAATTCAAAGAACCAAGAGCTGAATGTTGTTAAGAACATTTCCTTTTGAAAACTAACACGGAACGCACAATTCTACAAGACGAGGTCAAGAAAGAAGATTTCCCGTGTGGAACGAAAAGAGACTCATTTTGTGTCAGGAGAGTGTCTAGAGAAATGTTTCCCTTTGTAAAGTAACAGTGAATTCAAAGAACCAAGAGCTGAATGTTGTTAAGAACATTTCCTTTTGAAAACTAACACGGAACGCACAATTCTACAAGACGAGGGTCAAGAAAGAAGATTTCCCGTGTGGAACGAAAAGAGACTCATTTTGTGTCAGTAGAGTGTCTAGAGAAATGTTTCCCTTTGTAAAGTAACAGTGAATTCAAAGAACCAAGAGCTGAATGTTGTTAAGAACATTTCCTTTTGAAAACTAACATGGAACGCACAATTCTACAAGACGAGGGTCAAGAAAGAAGATTTCCCGTGTGGAACGAAAAGAGACTCATTTTGTGTCAGGAGAGTGTCTAGAGAAATGTTTCCCTTTGTAAAGTAACAGTGAATTCAAAGAACCAAGAGCTGAATGTTGTTAAGAACATTTCCTTTTGAAAACTAACATGGAACGCACAATTCTACAAGACGAAGGTCAAGAAAGAAGATTTCCCGTGTGGAACGAAAAGAGACTCATTTTGTGTCAGGAGAGTGTCTAGAGAAATGTTTCCCTTTGTAAAGTAACAGTGAATTCAAAGAACCAAGAGCTGAATGTTGTTAAGAACATTTCCTTTTGAAAACTAACATGGAACGCACAATTCTACAAGACGAGGGTCAAGAAAGAAGATTTCCCGTGTGGAACGAAAAGAGACTCATTTTGTGTCAGGAGAGTGTCTAGAGAAATGTTTCCCTTTGTAAAGTAACAGTGAATTCAAAGAACCAAGAGCTGAATGTTGTTAAGAACATTTCCTTTTGAAAACTAACACGGAACGCACAATTCTACAAGACGAAGGTCAAGAAAGAAGATTTCCCGTGTGGAACGAAAAGAGACTCATTTTGTGTCAGGAGAGTGTCTAGAGAAATGTTTCCCTTTGTAAAGTAACAGTGAATTCAAAGAACCAAGAGCTGAATGTTGTTAAGAACATTTCCTTTTGAAAACTAACATGGAACGCACAATTCTACAAGACGAAGGTCAAGAAAGAAGATTTCCCGTGTGGAACGAAAAGAGACTCATTTTGTGTCAGGAGAGTGTCTAGAGAAATGTTTCCCTTTGTAAAGTAACAGTGAATTCAAAGAACCAAGAGCTGAATGTTGTTAAGAACATTTCCTTTTGAAAACTAACACGGAACGCACAATTCTACAAGACGAAGGTCAAGAAAGAAGATTTCCCGTGTGGAACGAAAAGAGACTCATTTTGTGTCAGGAGAGTGTCTAGAGAAATGTTTCCCTTTGTAAAGTAACAGTGAATTCAAAGAACCAAGAGCTGAATGTTGTTAAGAACATTTCCTTTTGAAAACTAACATGGAACGCACAATTCTACAAGACGAAGGTCAAGAAAGAAGATTTCCCGTGTGGAACGAAAAGAGACTCATTTTGTGTCAGGAGAGTGTCTAGAGAAATGTTTCCCTTTGTAAAGTAACAGTGAATTCAAAGAACCAAGAGCTGAATGTTGTTAAGAACATTTCCTTTTGAAAACTAACACGGAACGCACAATTCTACAAGACGAGGTCAAGAAAGAAGATTTCCCGTGTGGAACGAAAAGAGACTCATTTTGTGTCAGGAGAGTGTCTAGAGAAATGTTTCCCTTTGTAAAGTAACAGTGAATTCAAAGAACCAAGAGCTGAATGTTGTTAAGAACATTTCCTTTTGAAAACTAACACGGAACGCACAATTCTACAAGACGAAGGTCAAGAAAGAAGATTTCCCGTGTGGAACGAAAAGAGACTCATTTTGTGTCAGGAGAGTGTCTAGAGAAATGTTTCCCTTTGTAAAGTAACAGTGAATTCAAAGAACCAAGAGCTGAATGTTGTTAAGAACATTTCCTTTTGAAAACTAACATGGAACGCACAATTCTACAAGACGAGGGTCAAGAAAGAAGATTTCCCGTGTGGAACGAAAAGAGACTCATTTTGTGTCAGGAGAGTGTCTAGAGAAATGTTTCCCTTTGTAAAGTAACAGTGAATTCAAAGAACCAAGAGCTGAATGTTGTTAAGAACATTTCCTTTTGAAAACTAACACGGAACGCACAATTCTACAAGACGAGGTCAAGAAAGAAGATTTCCCGTGTGGAACGAAAAGAGACTCATTTTGTGTCAGGAGAGTGTCTAGAGAAATGTTTCCCTTTGTAAAGTAACAGTGAATTCAAAGAACCAAGAGCTGAATGTTGTTAAGAACATTTCCTTTTGAAAACTAACACGGAACGCACAATTCTACAAGACGAAGGTCAAGAAAGAAGATTTCCCGTGTGGAACGAAAAGAGACTCATTTTGTGTCAGGAGAGTGTCTAGAGAAATGTTTCCCTTTGTAAAGTAACAGTGAATTCAAAGAACCAAGAGCTGAATGTTGTTAAGAACATTTCCTTTTGAAAACTAACACGGAACGCACAATTCTACAAGACGAAGGTGAAGAAAGAAGATTTCCCGTGTGGAACGAAAAGAGACTCATTTTGTGTCAGGAGAGTGTCTAGAGAAATGTTTCCCTTTGTAAAGTAACAGTGAATTCAAAGAACCAAGAGCTGAATGTTGTTAAGAACATTTCCTTTTGAAAACTAACATGGAACGCACAATTCTACAAGACGAAGGTCAAGAAAGAAGATTTCCCGTGTGCAACGAAAAGAGACTCATTTTGTGTCAGGAGAGTGTCTAGAGAAATGTTTCCCTTTGTAAAGTAACAGTGAATTCAAAGAACCAAGAGCTGAATGTTGTTAAGAACATTTCCTTTTGAAAACTAACACGGAACGCACAATTCTACAAGACGAAGGTCAAGAAAGAAGATTTCCCGTGTGGAACGAAAAGAGACTCATTTTGTGTCAGGAGAGTGTCTAGAGAAATGTTTCCCTTTGTAAAGTAACAGTGAATTCAAAGAACCAAGAGCTGAATGTTGTTAAGAACATTTCCTTTTGAAAACTAACACGGAACGCACAATTCTACAAGACGAAGGTCAAGAAAGAAGATTTCCCGTGTGGAACGAAAAGAGACTCATTTTGTGTCAGGAGAGTGTCTAGAGAAATGTTTCCCTTTGTAAAGTAACAGTGAATTCAAAGAACCAAGAGCTGAATGTTGTTAAGAACATTTCCTTTTGAAAACTAACACGGAACGCACAATTCTACAAGACGAGGTCAAGAAAGAAGATTTCCCGTGTGGAACGAAAAGAGACTCATTTTGTGTCAGGAGAGTGTCTAGAGAAATGTTTCCCTTTGTAAAGTAACAGTGAATTCAAAGAACCAAGAGCTGAATGTTGTTAAGAACATTTCCTTTTGAAAACTAACACGGAACGCACAATTCTACAAGACGAAGGTCAAGAAAGAAGATTTCCCGTGTGGAACGAAAAGAGACTCATTTTGTGTCAGGAGAGTGTCTAGAGAAATGTTTCCCTTTGTAAAGTAACAGTGAATTCAAAGAACCAAGAGCTGAATGTTGTTAAGAACATTTCCTTTTGAAAACTAACATGGAACGCACAATTCTACAAGACGAAGGTCAAGAAAGAATATTTCCCGTGTGGAACGAAAAGAGACTCATTTTGTGTCAGGAGAGTGTCTAGAGAAATGTTTCCCTTTGTAAAGTAACAGTGAATTCAAAGAACCAAGAGCTGAATGTTGTTAAGAACATTTCCTTTTGAAAACTAACACGGAACGCACAATTCTACAAGACGAAGGTCAAGAAAGAAGATTTCCCGTGTGGAACGAAAAGAGACTCATTTTGTGTCAGGAGAGTGTCTAGAGAAATGTTTCCCTTTGTAAAGTAACAGTGAATTCAAAGAACCAAGAGCTGAATGTTGTTAAGAACATTTCCTTTTGAAAACTAACACGGAACGCACAATTCTACAAGACGAAGGTCAAGAAAGAAGATTTCCCGTGTGGAACGAAAAGAGACTCATTTTGTGTCAGGAGAGTGTCTAGAGAAATGTTTCCCTTTGTAAAGTAACAGTAAATTCAAAGAACCAAGAGCTGAATGTTGTTAAGAACATTTCCTTTTGAAAACTAACATGGAACGCACAATTCTACAAGACGAAGGTCAAGAAAGAAGATTTCCCGTGTGGAACGAAAAGAGACTCATTTTGTGTCAGGAGAGTGTCTAGAGAAGTGTTTCCCTTTGTAAAGTAACAGTGAATTCAAAGAACCAAGAGCTGAATGTTGTTAAGAACATTTCCTTTTGAAAACTAACATGGAACGCACAATTCTACAAGACGAAGGTCAAGAAAGAAGATTTCCCGTGTGGAACGAAAAGAGACTCATTTTGTGTCAGGAGAGTGTCTAGAGAAATGTTTCCCTTTGTAAAGTAACAGTGAATTCAAAGAACCAAGAGCTGAATGTTGTTAAGAACATTTCCTTTTGAAAACTAACACGAAACGCACAATTCTACAAGACGAAGGTCAAGAAAGAAGATTTCCCGTGTGGAACGAAAAGAGACTCATTTTGTGTCAGGAGAGTGTCTAGAGAAGTGTTTCCCTTTGTAAAGTAACAGTGAATTCAAAGAACCAAGAGCTGAATGTTGTTAAGAACATTTCCTTTTGAAAACTAACATGGAACGCACAATTCTACAAGACGAAAGTCAAGAAAGAAGATTTCCCGTGTGGAACGAAAAGAGACTCATTTTGTGTCAGGAGAGTGTCTAGAGAAATGTTTCCCTTTGTAAAGTAACAGTGAATTCAAAGAACCAAGAGCTGAATGTTGTTAAGAACATTTCCTTTTGAAAACTAACACGGAACGCACAATTCTACAAGACGAAGGTCAAGAAAGAAGATTTCCCGTGTGGAACGAAAAGAGACTCATTTTGTGTCAGGAGAGTGTCTAGAGAAATGTTTCCCTTTGTAAAGTAACAGTGAATTCAAAGAACCAAGAGCTGAATGTTGTTAAGAACATTTCCTTTTGAAAACTAACATGGAACGCACAATTCTACAAGACGAAGGTCAAGAAAGAAGATTTCCCGTGTGGAACGAAAAGAGACTCATTTTGTGTCAGGAGAGTGTCTAGAGAAATGTTTCCCTTTGTAAAGTAACAGTGAATTCAAAGAACCAAGAGCTGAATGTTGTTAAGAACATTTCCTTTTGAAAACTAACATGGAACGCACAATTCTACAAGACGAAGGTCAAGAAAGAAGATTTCCCGTGTGGAACGAAAAGAGACTCATTTTGTGTCAGGAGAGTGTCTAGAGAAATGTTTCCCTTTGTAAAGTAACAGTGAATTCAAAGAACCAAGAGCTGAATGTTGTTAAGAACATTTCCTTTTGAAAACTAACATGGAACGCACAATTCTACAAGACGAGGTCAAGAAAGAAGATTTCCCGTGTGGAACGAAAAGAGACTCATTTTGTGTCAGGAGAGTGTCTAGAGAAATGTTTCCCTTTGTAAAGTAACAGTGAATTCAAAGAACCAAGAGCTGAATGTTGTTAAGAACATTTCCTTTTGAAAACTAACACGGAACGCACAATTCTACAAGACGAAGGTCAAGAAAGAAGATTTCCCGTGTGGAACGAAAAGAGACTCATTTTGTGTCAGGAGAGTGTCTAGAGAAATGTTTCCCTTTGTAAAGTAACAGTGAATTCAAAGAACCAAGAGCTGAATGTTGTTAAGAACATTTCCTTTTGAAAACTAACATGGAACGCACAATTCTACAAGACGAAGGTCAAGAAAGAAGATTTCCCGTGTGGAACGAAAAGAGACTCATTTTGTGTCAGGAGAGTGTCTAGAGAAATGTTTCCCTTTGTAAAGTAACAGTGAATTCAAAGAACCAAGAGCTGAATGTTGTTAAGAACATTTCCTTTTGAAAACTAACATGGAACGCACAATTCTACAAGACGAAGGTCAAGAAAGAAGATTTCCCGTGTGGAACGAAAAGAGACTCATTTTGTGTCAGGAGAGTGTCTAGAGAAATGTTTCCCTTTGTAAAGTAACAGTGAATTCAAAGAACCAAGAGCTGAATGTTGTTAAGAACATTTCCTTTTGAAAACTAACACGGAACGCACAATTCTACAAGACGAAGGTCAAGAAAGAAGATTTCCCGTGTGGAACGAAAAGAGACTCATTTTGTGTCAGGAGAGTGTCTAGAGAAATGTTTCCCTTTGTAAAGTAACAGTGAATTCAAAGAACCAAGAGCTGAATGTTGTTAAGAACATTTCCTTTTGAAAACTAACATGGAACGCACAATTCTGCGGGACGAGGGTCAAGAAAGAAGATTTCCCGTGTGGAACGAAAAGAGACTCATTTTGTGTCAGGAGAGTGTCTAGAGAAATGTTTCCCTTTGTAAAGTAACAGTGAATTCAAAGAACCAAGAGCTGAATGTTGTTAAGAACATTTCCTTTTGAAAACTAACATGGAACGCACAATTCTACAAGACGAAGGTCAAGAAAGAAGATTTCCCGTGTGGAACGAAAAGAGACTCATTTTGTGTCAGGAGAGTGTCTAGAGAAATGTTTCCCTTTGTAAAGTAACAGTGAATTCAAAGAACCAAGAGCTGAATGTTGTTAAGAACATTTCCTTTTGAAAACTAACACGGAACGCACAATTCTACAAGACGAGGGTCAAGAAAGAAGATTTCCCGTGTGGAACGAAAAGAGACTCATTTTGTGTCAGGAGAGTGTCTAGAGAAATGTTTCCCTTTGTAAAGTAACAGTGAATTCAAAGAACCAAGAGCTGAATGTTGTTAAGAACATTTCCTTTTGAAAACTAACACGGAACGCACAATTCTACAAGACGAGGGTCAAGAAAGAAGATTTCCCGTGTGGAACGAAAAGAGACTCATTTTGTGTCAGGAGAGTGTCTAGAGAAATGTTTCCCTTTGTAAAGTAACAGTGAATTCAAAGAACCAAGAGCTGAATGTTGTTAAGAACAATTCCTTTTGAAAACTAACACGGAACGCACAATTCTACAAGACGAGGGTCAAGAAAGAAGATTTCCCGTGTGGAACGAAAAGAGACTCATTTTGTGTCAGGAGAGTGTCTAGAGAAGTGTTTCCCTTTGTAAAGTAACAGTGAATTCAAAGAACCAAGAGCTGAATGTTGTTAAGAACATTTCCTTTTGAAAACTAACACGGAACGCACAATTCTACAAGACGAAGGTCAAGAAAGAAGATTTCCCGTGTGGAACGAAAAGAGACTCATTTTGTGTCAGGAGAGTGTCTAGAGAAATGTTTCCCTTTGTAAAGTAACAGTGAATTCAAAGAACCAAGAGCTGAATGTTGTTAAGAACATTTCCTTTTGAAAACTAACACGGAACGCACAATTCTACAAGACGAAGGTCAAGAAAGAAGATTTCCCGTGTGGAACGAAAAGAGACTCATTTTGTGTCAGGAGAGTGTCTAGAGAAATGTTTCCCTTTGTAAAGTAACAGTGAATTCAAAGAACCAAGAGCTGAATGTTGTTAAGAACATTTCCTTTTGAAAACTAACACGGAACGCACAATTCTACAAGACGAAGGTCAAGAAAGAAGATTTCCCGTGTGGAACGAAAAGAGACTCATTTTGTGTCAGGAGAGTGTCTAGAGAAATGTTTCCCTTTGTAAAGTAACAGTGAATTCAAAGAACCAAGAGCTGAATGTTGTTAAGAACATTTCCTTTTGAAAACTAACACGGAACGCACAATTCTACAAGACGAAGGTCAAGAAAGAAGATTTCCCGTGTGGAACGAAAAGAGACTCATTTTGTGTCAGGAGAGTGTCTAGAGAAATGTTTCCCTTTGTAAAGTAACAGTGAATTCAAAGAACCAAGAGCTGAATGTTGTTAAGAACATTTCCTTTTGAAAACTAACACGGAACGCACAATTCTACAAGACGAAGGTCAAGAAAGAAGATTTCCCGTGTGGAACGAAAAGAGACTCATTTTGTGTCAGGAGAGTGTCTAGAGAAATGTTTCCCTTTGTAAAGTAACAGTGAATTCAAAGAACCAAGAGCTGAATGTTGTTAAGAACATTTCCTTTTGAAAACTAACACGGAACGCACAATTCTACAAGACGAGGGTCAAGAAAGAAGATTTCCCGTGTGGAACGAAAAGAGACTCATTTTGTGTCAGGAGAGTGTCTAGAGAAATGTTTCCCTTTGTAAAGTAACAGTGAATTCAAAGAACCAAGAGCTGAATGTTGTTAAGAACATTTCCTTTTGAAAACTAACACGGAACGCACAATTCTACAAGACGAAGGTCAAGAAAGAAGATTTCCCGTGTGGAACGAAAAGAGACTCATTTTGTGTCAGGAGAGTGTCTAGAGAAATGTTTCCCTTTGTAAAGTAACAGTGAATTCAAAGAACCAAGAGCTGAATGTTGTTAAGAACATTTCCTTTTGAAAACTAACACGGAACGCACAATTCTACAAGACGAAGGTCAAGAAAGAAGATTTCCCGTGTGGAACGAAAAGAGACTCATTTTGTGTCAGGAGAGTGTCTAGAGAAATGTTTCCCTTTGTAAAGTAACAGTGAATTCAAAGAACCAAGAGCTGAATGTTGTTAAGAACATTTCCTTTTGAAAACTAACACGGAACGCACAATTCTACAAGACGAAGGTCAAGAAAGAAGATTTCCCGTGTGGAACGAAAAGAGACTCATTTTGTGTCAGGAGAGTGTCTAGAGAAATGTTTCCCTTTGTAAAGTAACAGTGAATTCAAAGAACCAAGAGCTGAATGTTGTTAAGAACATTTCCTTTTGAAAACTAACACGGAACGCACAATTCTACAAGACGAGGGTCAAGAAAGAAGATTTCCCGTGTGGAACGAAAAGAGACTCATTTTGTGTCAGGAGAGTGTCTAGAGAAGTGTTTCCCTTTGTAAAGTAACAGTGAATTCAAAGAACCAAGAGCTGAATGTTGTTAAGAACATTTCCTTTTGAAAACTAACACGAACGCACAATTCTACAAGACGAAGGTCAAGAAAGAAGATTTCCCGTGTGGAACGAAAAGAGACTCATTTTGTGTCAGGAGAGTGTCTAGAGAAATGTTTCCCTTTGTAAAGTAACAGTGAATTCAAAGAACCAAGAGCTGAATGTTGTTAAGAACATTTCCTTTTGAAAACTAACACGGAACGCACAATTCTACAAGACGAAGGTCAAGAAAGAAGATTTCCCGTGTGGAACGAAAAGAGACTCATTTTGTGTCAGGAGAGTGTCTAGAGAAATGTTTCCCTTTGTAAAGTAACAGTGAATTCAAAGAACCAAGAGCTGAATGTTGTTAAGAACATTTCCTTTTGAAAACTAACACGGAACGCACAATTCTACAAGACGAAGGTCAAGAAAGAAGATTTCCCGTGTGGAACGAAAAGAGACTCATTTTGTGTCAGGAGAGTGTCTAGAGAAATGTTTCCCTTTGTAAAGTAACAGTGAATTCAAAGAACCAAGAGCTGAATGTTGTTAAGAACATTTCCTTTTGAAAACTAACACGGAACGCACAATTCTACAAGACGAAGGTCAAGAAAGAAGATTTCCCGTGTGGAACGAAAAGAGACTCATTTTGTGTCAGGAGAGTGTCTAGAGAAATGTTTCCCTTTGTAAAGTAACAGTGAATTCAAAGAACCAAGAGCTGAATGTTGTTAAGAACATTTCCTTTTGAAAACTAACACGGAACGCACAATTCTACAAGACGAAGGTCAAGAAAGAAGATTTCCCGTGTGGAACGAAAAGAGACTCATTTTGTGTCAGGAGAGTGTCTAGAGAAATGTTTCCCTTTGTAAAGTAACAGTGAATTCAAAGAACCAAGAGCTGAATGTTGTTAAGAACATTTCCTTTTGAAAACTAACACGGAACGCACAATTCTACAAGACGAAGGTCAAGAAAGAAGATTTCCCGTGTGGAACGAAAAGAGACTCATTTTGTGTCAGGAGAGTGTCTAGAGAAATGTTTCCCTTTGTAAAGTAACAGTGAATTCAAAGAACCAAGAGCTGAATGTTGTTAAGAACATTTCCTTTTGAAAACTAACACGAACGCACAATTCTACAAGACGAAGGTCAAGAAAGAAGATTTCCCGTGTGGAACGAAAAGAGACTCATTTTGTGTCAGGAGAGTGTCTAGAGAAATGTTTCCCTTTGTAAAGTAACAGTGAATTCAAAGAACCAAGAGCTGAATGTTGTTAAGAACATTTCCTTTTGAAAACTAACACGGAACGCACAATTCTACAAGACGAAGGTCAAGAAAGAAGATTTCCCGTGTGGAACGAAAAGAGACTCATTTTGTGTCAGGAGAGTGTCTAGAGAAATGTTTCCCTTTGTAAAGTAACAGTGAATTCAAAGAACCAAGAGCTGAATGTTGTTAAGAACATTTCCTTTTGAAAACTAACACGAACGCACAAACAAGACGAAGGTCAAGAAAGAAGATTTCCCGTGTGGAACGAAAAGAGACTCATTTTGTGTCAGGAGAGTGTCTAGAGAAATGTTTCCCTTTGTAAAGTAACAGTGAATTCAAAGAACCAAGAGCTGAATGTTGTTAAGAACATTTCCTTTTGAAAACTAACACGGAACGCACAATTCTACAAGTCGAGGGTCAAGAAAGAAGATTTCCCGTGTGGAACGAAAAGAGACTCATTTTGTGTCAGGAGAGTGTCTAGAGAAATGTTTCCTTTGTAAAGTAGCAGTGAATTCAAAGAACCAAGAGCTGAATGTTGTTAAGAACATTTCCTTTTTAAAACTAACACGGAAAGCACAAATCTACAAGACGAATGTCAAGAAAGAAGATTTCCCGTGTGGAACGAAAAGAGACTCATTTTGTGTCAGGAGAGTGTCTAGAGAAATGTTTCCCTTTGTAAAGTAACAGTGAATTCAAAGAACCAAGAGCTGAATGTTGTTAAGAACATTTCCTTTTGAAAACTAACAAGGAACGCACAATTCTACAAGACGAAGGTCAAGAAAGAAGATTTCCCGTGTGGAACGAAAAGAGACTCATTTTGTGTCAGGAGAGTGTCTAGAGAAATGTTTCCTTTGTAAAGTAACAGTGAATTCAAAGAACCAAGAGCTGAATGTTATTAAGAACATTTCCTTTTGAAAACTAACACGGAACGCACAATTCTACAAGACGAAGGTCAAGAAAGAAGATTTCCCGTGTGGAACGAAAAGAGACTCATTTTGTGTCAGGAGAGTGTCTAGAGAAATGTTTCCCTTTGTAAAGTAACAGTGAATTCAAAGAACCAAGAGCTGAATGTTGTTAAGAACATTTCCTTTTGAAAACTAACACGTAACGCACAATTCTACAAGACGAAGGTCAAGAAAGAAGATTTCCCGTGTGGAACGAAAAGAGACTCATTTTGTGTCAGGAGAGTGTCTAGAGAAATGTTTCCCTTTGTAAAGTAACAGTGAATTCAAAGAACCAAGAGCTGAATGTTGTTAAGAACATTTCCTTTTGAAAACTAACACGGAATGCACAAATCTACAAGACGAAGGTCAAGAAAGAAGATTTCCCATGAGGAACGAAAAGAGACTCATTTTGTGTCAGGAGAGTGTCTAGAGAAATGTTTCCCTTTGTAAAGTAACAGTGAATTCAAAGAACCAAGAGCTGAATGTTGTTAAGAACATTTCCTTTTGAAAACTAACACGGAACGCACAATTCTACAAGACGAAGGTCAAGAAAGAAGATTTCCCGTGTGGAACGAAAAGAGACTCATTTTGTGTCAGGAGAGTGTCTAGAGAAATGTTTCCCTTTGTAAAGTAACAGTGAATTCAAAGAACCAAGAGCTGAATGTTGTTAAGAACATTTCCTTTTGAAAACTAACACGGAACGCACAATTCTACAAGACGAAGGTCAAGAAAGAAGATTTCCCGTGTGGAACGAAAAGAGACTCATTTTGTGTCAGGAGAGTGTCTAGAGAAATGTTTCCCTTTGTAAAGTAACAGTGAATTCAAAGAACCAAGAGCTGAATGTTGTTAAGAACATTTCCTTTTGAAAACTAACACGGAACGCACAATTCTACAAGACGAAGGTCAAGAAAGAAGATTTCCCGTGTGGAACGAAAAGAGACTCATTTTGTGTCAGGAGAGTGTCTAGAGAAATGTTTCCCTTTGTAAAGTAACAGTGAATTCAAAGAACCAAGAGCTGAATGTTGTTAAGAACATTTCCTTTTGAAAACTAACACGGAACGCACAATTCTACAAGACGAAGGTCAAGAAAGAAGATTTCCCGTGTGGAACGAAAAGAGACTCATTTTGTGTCAGGAGAGTGTCTAGAGAAATGTTTCCCTTTGTAAAGTAACAGTGAATTCAAAGAACCAAGAGCTGAATGTTGTTAAGAACATTTCCTTTTGAAAACTAACACGGAACGCACAATTCTACAAGACGAAGGTCAAGAAAGAAGATTTCCCGTGTGGAACGAAAAGAGACTCATTTTGTGTCAGGAGAGTGTCTAGAGAAATGTTTCCCTTTGTAAAGTAACAGTGAATTCAAAGAACCAAGAGCTGAATGTTGTTAAGAACATTTCCTTTTGAAAACTAACACGGAACGCACAATTCTACAAGACGAAGGTCAAGAAAGAAGATTTCCCGTGTGGAACGAAAAGAGACTCATTTTGTGTCAGGAGAGTGTCTAGAGAAATGTTTCCCTTTGTAAAGTAACAGTGAATTCAAAGAACCAAGAGCTGAATGTTGTTAAGAACATTTCCTTTTGAAAACTAACACGGAACGCACAATTCTACAAGACGAGGGTCAAGAAAGAAGATTTCCCGTGTGGAACGAAAAGAGACTCATTTTGTGTCAGGAGAGTGTCTAGAGAAATGTTTCCCTTTGTAAAGTAACAGTGAATTCAAAGAACCAAGAGCTGAATGTTGTTAAGAACATTTCCTTTTGAAAACTAACACGGAACGCACAATTCTACAAGACGAAGGTCAAGAAAGAAGATTTCCCGTGTGGAACGAAAAGAGACTCATTTTGTGTCAGGAGAGTGTCTAGAGAAATGTTTCCCTTTGTAAAGTAACAGTGAATTCAAAGAACCAAGAGCTGAATGTTGTTAAGAACATTTCCTTTTGAAAACTAACACGGAACGCACAATTCTACAAGACGAAGGTCAAGAAAGAAGATTTCCCGTGTGGAACGAAAAGAGACTCATTTTGTGTCAGGAGAGTGTCTAGAGAAATGTTTCCCTTTGTAAAGTAACAGTGAATTCAAAGAACCAAGAGCTGAATGTTGTTAAGAACATTTCCTTTTGAAAACTAACACGGAACGCACAATTCTACAAGACGAAGGTCAAGAAAGAAGATTTCCCGTGTGGAACGAAAAGAGACTCATTTTGTGTCAGGAGAGTGTCTAGAGAAATGTTTCCCTTTGTAAAGTAACAGTGAATTCAAAGAACCAAGAGCTGAATGTTGTTAAGAACATTTCCTTTTGAAAACTAACACGGAACGCACAATTCTACAAGACGAAGGTCAAGAAAGAAGATTTCCCGTGTGGAACGAAAAGAGACTCATTTTGTGTCAGGAGAGTGTCTAGAGAAATGTTTCCCTTTGTAAAGTAACAGTGAATTCAAAGAACCAAGAGCTGAATGTTGTTAAGAACATTTCCTTTTGAAAACTAACACGGAACGCACAATTCTACAAGACGAAGGTCAAGAAAGAAGATTTCCCGTGTGGAACGAAAAGAGACTCATTTTGTGTCAGGAGAGTGTCTAGAGAAATGTTTCCCTTTGTAAAGTAACAGTGAATTCAAAGAACCAAGAGCTGAATGTTGTTAAGAACATTTCCTTTTGAAAACTAACACGGAACGCACAATTCTACAAGACGAAGGTCAAGAAAGAAGATTTCCCGTGTGGAACGAAAAGAGACTCATTTTGTGTCAGGAGAGTGTCTAGAGAAATGTTTCCCTTTGTAAAGTAACAGTGAATTCAAAGAACCAAGAGCTGAATGTTGTTAAGAACATTTCCTTTTGAAAACTAACACGGAACGCACAATTCTACAAGACGAAGGTCAAGAAAGAAGATTTCCCGTGTGGAACGAAAAGAGACTCATTTTGTGTCAGGAGAGTGTCTAGAGAAATGTTTCCCTTTGTAAAGTAACAGTGAATTCAAAGAACCAAGAGCTGAATGTTGTTAAGAACATTTCCTTTTGAAAACTAACACGAACGCACAATTCTACAAGACGAAGGTCAAGAAAGAAGATTTCCCGTGTGGAACGAAAAGAGACTCATTTTGTGTCAGGAGAGTGTCTAGAGAAATGTTTCCCTGTGTAAAGTAACAGTGAATTCAAAGAACCAAGAGCTGAATGTTGTTAAGAACATTTCCTTTTGAAAACTAACACGGAACGCACAATTCTACAAGACGAGGGTCAAGAAAGAAGATTTCCCGTGTGGAACGAAAAGAGACTCATTTTGTGTCAGGAGAGTGTCTAGAGAAATGTTTCCCTTTGTAAAGTAACAGTGAATTCAAAGAACCAAGAGCTGAATGTTGTTAAGAACATTTCCTTTTGAAAACTAACACGGAACGCACAATTCTACAAGACGAAGTTTTAGAAAGAAGATTTCCCGTGTGGAACGAAAAGAGACTCATTTTGTGTCAGGAGAGTGTCTAGAGAAATGTTTCCCTTTGTAAAGTAACAGTGAATTCAACAAACCAAGAGCTGAATGTTGTTAAGAACATTTCCTTTTGAAAACTAACACGGAACGCACAATTCTACAAGACGAAGGTCAAGAAAGAAGATTTCCCGTGTGGAACGAAAAGAGACTCATTTTGTGTCAGGAGAGTGTCTAGAGAAATGTTTCCCTTTGTAAAGTAACAGTGAATTCAAAGAACCAAGAGCTGAATGTTGTTAAGAACATTTCCTTTTGAAAACTAACACGGAACGCACAATTCTACAAGACGAAGGTCAAGAAAGAAGATTTCCCGTGTGGAACGAAAAGAGACTCATTTTGTGTCAGGAGAGTGTCTAGAGAAATGTTTCCCTTTGTAAAGTAACAGTGAATTCAAAGAACCAAGAGCTGAATGTTGTTAAGAACATTTCCTTTTGAAAACTAACACGGAACGCACAATTCTACAAGACGAAGGTCAAGAAAGAAGATTTCCCGTGTGGAACGAAAAGAGACTCATTTTGTGTCAGGAGAGTGTCTAGAGAAATGTTTCCCTTTGTAAAGTAACAGTGAATTCAAAGAACCAAGAGCTGAATGTTGTTAAGAACATTTCCTTTTGAAAACTAACAGGAACGCACAATTCTACAAGACGAAGGTCAAGAAAGAAGATTTCCCGTGTGGAACGAAAAGAGACTCATTTTGTGTCAGGAGAGTGTCTAGAGAAATGTTTCCCTTTGTAAAGTAACAGTGAATTCAAAGAACCAAGAGCTGAATGTTGTTAAGAACATTTCCTTTTGAAAACTAACACGGAACGCACAATTCTACAAGACGAAGGTCAAGAAAGAAGATTTCCCGTGTGGAACGAAAAGAGACTCATTTTGTGTCAGGAGAGTGTCTAGAGAAATGTTTCCCTTTGTAAAGTAACAGTGAATTCAAAGAACCAAGAGCTGAATGTTGTTAAGAACATTTCCTTTTGAAAACTAACACGGAACGCACAATTCTACAAGACGAAGGTCAAGAAAGAAGATTTCCCGTGTGGAACGAAAAGAGACTCATTTTGTGTCAGGAGAGTGTCTAGAGAAATGTTTCCCTTTGTAAAGTAACAGTGAATTCAAAGAACCAAGAGCTGAATGTTGTTAAGAACATTTCCTTTTGAAAACTAACACGGAACGCACAATTCTACAAGACGAAGGTCAAGAAAGAAGATTTCCCGTGTGGAACGAAAAGAGACTCATTTTGTGTCAGGAGAGTGTCTAGAGAAATGTTTCCCTTTGTAAAGTAACAGTGAATTCAAAGAACGAAGAGCTGAATGTTGTTAAGAGCATTTCCTTTTGAAAACTAACACGAAACGCACAATTCTACAAGACGAAGGTCAAGAAAGAAGATTTCCCGTGTGGAACGAAAAGAGACTCATTTTGTGTCAGGAGAGTGTCTAGAGAAGTGTTTCCCTTTGTAAAGTAACAGTGAATTCAAAGAACCAAGAGCTGAATGTTGTTAAGAACATTTCCTTTTGAAAACTAACACGGAACGCACAATTCTACAAGACGAAGGTCAAGAAAGAAGATTTCCCGTGTGGAACGAAAAGAGACTCATTTTGTGTCAGGAGAGTGTCTAGAGAAATGTTTCCCTTTGTAAAGTAACAGTGAATTCAAAGAACCAAGAGCTGAATGTTGTTAAGAACATTTCCTTTTGAAAACTAACACGGAACGCACAATTCTACAAGACGAAGGTCAAGAAAGAAGATTTCCCGTGTGGAACGAAAAGAGACTCATTTTGTGTCAGGAGAGTGTCTAGAGAAATGTTTCCCTTTGTAAAGTAACAGTGAATTCAAAGAACCAAGAGCTGAATGTTGTTAAGAACATTTCCTTTTGAAAACTAACACGGAACGCACAATTCTACAAGACGAAGGTCAAGAAAGAAGATTTCCCGTGTGGAACGAAAAGAGACTCATTTTGTGTCAGGAGAGTGTCTAGAGAAATGTTTCCCTTTGTAAAGTAACAGTGAATTCAAAGAACCAAGAGCTGAATGTTGTTAAGAACATTTCCTTTTGAAAACTAACACGGAACGCACAATTCTACAAGACGAAGGTCAAGAAAGAAGATTTCCCGTGTGGAACGAAAAGAGACTCATTTTGTGTCAGGAGAGTGTCTAGAGAAATGTTTCCCTTTGTAAAGTAACAGTGAATTCAAAGAACCAAGAGCTGAATGTTGTTAAGAACATTTCCTTTTGAAAACTAACACGGAACGCACAATTCTACAAGACGAAGGTCAAGAAAGAAGATTTCCCGTGTGGAACGAAAAGAGACTCATTTTGTGTCAGGAGAGTGTCTAGAGAAATGTTTCCCTTTGTAAAGTAACAGTGAATTCAAAGAACCAAGAGCTGAATGTTGTTAAGAACATTTCCTTTTGAAAACTAACACGGAACGCACAATTCTACAAGACGAAGGTCAAGAAAGAAGATTTCCCGTGTGGAACGAAAAGAGACTCATTTTGTGTCAGGAGAGTGTCTAGAGAAATGTTTCCCTTTGTAAAGTAACAGTGAATTCAAAGAACCAAGAGCTGAATGTTGTTAAGAACATTTCCTTTTGAAAACTAACACGGAACGCACAATTCTACAAGACGAAGGTCAAGAAAGAAGATTTCCCGTGTGGAACGAAAAGAGACTCATTTTGTGTCAGGAGAGTGTCTAGAGAAATGTTTCCCTTTGTAAAGTAACAGTGAATTCAAAGAACCAAGAGCTGAATGTTGTTAAGAACATTTCCTTTTGAAAACTAACACGGAACGCACAATTCTACAAGACGAAGGTCAAGAAAGAAGATTTCCCGTGTGGAACGAAAAGAGACTCATTTTGTGTCAGGAGAGTGTCTAGAGAAATGTTTCCCTTTGTAAAGTAACAGTGAATTCAAAGAACCAAGAGCTGAATGTTGTTAAGAACATTTCCTTTTGAAAACTAACACGGAACGCACAATTCTACAAGACGAAGGTCAAGAAAGAAGATTTCCCGTGTGGAACGAAAAGAGACTCATTTTGTGTCAGGAGAGTGTCTAGAGAAATGTTTCCCTTTGTAAAGTAACAGTGAATTCAAAGAACCAAGAGCTGAATGTTGTTAAGAACATTTCCTTTTGAAAACTAACACGGAACGCACAATTCTACAAGACGAAGGTCAAGAAAGAAGATTTCCCGTGTGGAACGAAAAGAGACTCATTTTGTGTCAGGAGAGTGTCTAGAGAAATGTTTCCCTTTGTAAAGTAACAGTGAATTCAAAGAACCAAGAGCTGAATGTTGTTAAGAACATTTCCTTTTGAAAACTAACACGAACGCACAATTCTACAAGACGAAGGTCAAGAAAGAAGATTTCCCGTGTGGAACGAAAAGAGACTCATTTTGTGTCAGGAGAGTGTCTAGAGAAATGTTTCCCTTTGTAAAGTAACAGTGAATTCAAAGAACCAAGAGCTGAATGTTGTTAAGAACATTTCCTTTTGAAAACTAACACGGAACGCACAATTCTACAAGACGAAGGTCAAGAAAGAAGATTTCCCGTGTGGAACGAAAAGAGACTCATTTTGTGTCAGGAGAGTGTCTAGAGAAATGTTTCCCTTTGTAAAGTAACAGTGAATTCAAAGAACCAAGAGCTGAATGTTGTTAAGAACATTTCCTTTTGAAAACTAACACGGAACGCACAATTCTACAAGACGAAGGTCAAGAAAGAAGATTTCCCGTGTGGAACGAAAAGAGACTCATTTTGTGTCAGGAGAGTGTCTAGAGAAATGTTTCCCTTTGTAAAGTAACAGTGAATTCAAAGAACCAAGAGCTGAATGTTGTTAAGAACATTTCCTTTTGAAAACTAACACGGAACGCACAATTCTACAAGACGAAGGTCAAGAAAGAAGATTTCCCGTGTGGAACGAAAAGAGACTCATTTTGTGTCAGGAGAGTGTCTAGAGAAATGTTTCCCTTTGTAAAGTAACAGTGAATTCAAAGAACCAAGAGCTG
Source organism: Jaculus jaculus (assembly GCF_020740685.1). Classification (NCBI taxonomy): domain Eukaryota; kingdom Metazoa; phylum Chordata; class Mammalia; order Rodentia; family Dipodidae; genus Jaculus; species Jaculus jaculus. Next base: position 29,599 of record NW_025423423.1, read on the forward strand.
AATGTTGTTAAGAACATTTCCTTTTGAAAACTAACACGGAACGCACAATTCTACAAGACGAAGGTCAAGAAAGAAGATTTCCCGTGTGGAACGAAAAGAGACTCATTTTGTGTCAGGAGAGTGTCTAGAGAAATGTTTCCCTTTGTAAAGTAACAGTGAATTCAAAGAACCAAGAGCTGAATGTTGTTAAGAACATTTCCTTTTGAAAACTAACACGGAACGCACAATTCTACAAGACGAAGGTCAAGAAAGAAGATTTCCCGTGTGGAACGAAAAGAGACTCATTTTGTGTCAGGAGAGTGTCTAGAGAAATGTTTCCCTTTGTAAAGTAACAGTGAATTCAAAGAACCAAGAGCTGAATGTTGTTAAGAACATTTCCTTTTGAAAACTAACACGAACGCACAATTCTACAAGACGAAGGTCAAGAAAGAAGATTTCCCGTGTGGAACGAAAAGAGACTCATTTTGTGTCAGGAGAGTGTCTAGAGAAATGTTTCCCTTTGTAAAGTAACAGTGAATTCAAAGAACCAAGAGCTGAATGTTGTTAAGAACATTTCCTTTTGAAAACTAACACGGAACGCACAATTCTACAAGACGAAGGTCAAGAAAGAAGATTTCCCGTGTGGAACGAAAAGAGACTCATTTTGTGTCAGGAGAGTGTCTAGAGAAATGTTTCCCTTTGTAAAGTAACAGTGAATTCAAAGAACCAAGAGCTGAATGTTGTTAAGAACATTTCCTTTTGAAAACTAACACGGAACGCACAATTCTACAAGACGAAGGTCAAGAAAGAAGATTTCCCGTGTGGAACGAAAAGAGACTCATTTTGTGTCAGGAGAGTGTCTAGAGAAATGTTTCCCTTTGTAAAGTAACAGTGAATTCAAAGAACCAAGAGCTGAATGTTGTTAAGAACATTTCCTTTTGAAAACTAACACGGAACGCACAATTCTACAAGACGAAGGTCAAGAAAGAAGATTTCCCGTGTGGAACGAAAAGAGACTCATTTTGTGTCAGGAGAGTGTCTAGAGAAATGTTTCCCTTTGTAAAGTAACAGTGAATTCAAAGAACCAAGAGCTGAATGTTGTTAAGAACATTTCCTTTTGAAAACTAACACGGAACGCACAATTCTACAAGACGAAGGTCAAGAAAGAAGATTTCCCGTGTGGAACGAAAAGAGACTCATTTTGTGTCAGGAGAGTGTCTAGAGAAATGTTTCCCTTTGTAAAGTAACAGTGAATTCAAAGAACCAAGAGCTGAATGTTGTTAAGAACATTTCCTTTTGAAAACTAACACGGAACGCACAATTCTACAAGACGAAGGTCAAGAAAGAAGATTTCCCGTGTGGAACGAAAAGAGACTCATTTTGTGTCAGGAGAGTGTCTAGAGAAATGTTTCCCTTTGTAAAGTAACAGTGAATTCAAAGAACCAAGAGCTGAATGTTGTTAAGAACATTTCCTTTTGAAAACTAACACGGAACGCACAATTCTACAAGACGAAGGTCAAGAAAGAAGATTTCCCGTGTGGAACGAAAAGAGACTCATTTTGTGTCAGGAGAGTGTCTAGAGAAATGTTTCCCTTTGTAAAGTAACAGTGAATTCAAAGAACCAAGAGCTGAATGTTGTTAAGAACATTTCCTTTTGAAAACTAACACGGAACGCACAATTCTACAAGACGAAGGTCAAGAAAGAAGATTTCCCGTGTGGAACGAAAAGAGACTCATTTTGTGTCAGGAGAGTGTCTAGAGAAATGTTTCCCTTTGTAAAGTAACAGTGAATTCAAAGAACCAAGAGCTGAATGTTGTTAAGAGCATTTCCTTTTGAAAACTAACACGAAATGCACAATTCTACAAGACGAAGGTCAAGAAAGAAGATTTCCCGTGTGGAACGAAAAGAGACTCATTTTGTGTCAGGAGAGTGTCTAGAGAAATGTTTCCCTTTGTAAAGTAACAGTGAATTCAAAGAACCAAGAGCTGAATGTTGTTAAGAACATTTCCTTTTGAAAACTAACACGGAACGCACAATTCTACAAGACGAAGGTCAAGAAAGAAGATTTCCCGTGTGGAACGAAAAGAGACTCATTTTGTGTCAGGAGAGTGTCTAGAGAAATGTTTCCCTTTGTAAAGTAACAGTGAATTCAAAGAACCAAGAGCTGAATGTTGTTAAGAACATTTCCTTTTGAAAACTAACACGGAACGCACAATTCTACAAGACGAAGGTCAAGAAAGAAGATTTCCCGTGTGGAACGAAAAGAGACTCATTTTGTGTCAGGAGAGTGTCTAGAGAAATGTTTCCCTTTGTAAAGTAACAGTGAATTCAAAGAACCAAGAGCTGAATGTTGTTAAGAACATTTCCTTTTGAAAACTAACACGGAACGCACAATTCTACAAGACGAAGGTCAAGAAAGAAGATTTCCCGTGTGGAACGAAAAGAGACTCATTTTGTGTCAGGAGAGTGTCTAGAGAAATGTTTCCCTTTGTAAAGTAACAGTGAATTCAAAGAACCAAGAGCTGAATGTTGTTAAGAACATTTCCTTTTGAAAACTAACACGGAACGCACAATTCTACAAGACGAAGGTCAAGAAAGAAGATTTCCCGTGTGGAACGAAAAGAGACTCATTTTGTGTCAGGAGAGTGTCTAGAGAAATGTTTCCCTTTGTAAAGTAACAGTGAATTCAAAGAACCAAGAGCTGAATGTTGTTAAGAACATTTCCTTTTGAAAACTAACACGGAACGCACAATTCTACAAGACGAAGGTCAAGAAAGAAGATTTCCCGTGTGGAACGAAAAGAGACTCATTTTGTGTCAGGAGAGTGTCTAGAGAAATGTTTCCCTTTGTAAAGTAACAGTGAATTCAAAGAACCAAGAGCTGAATGTTGTTAAGAACATTTCCTTTTGAAAACTAACACGGAACGCACAATTCTACAAGACGAAGGTCAAGAAAGAAGATTTCCCGTGTGGAACGAAAAGAGACTCATTTTGTGTCAGGAGAGTGTCTAGAGAAATGTTTCCCTTTGTAAAGTAACAGTGAATTCAAAGAACCAAGAGCTGAATGTTGTTAAGAACATTTCCTTTTGAAAACTAACACGGAACGCACAATTCTACAAGACGAAGGTCAAGAAAGAAGATTTCCCGTGTGGAACGAAAAGAGACTCATTTTGTGTCAGGAGAGTGTCTAGAGAAATGTTTCCCTTTGTAAAGTAACAGTGAATTCAAAGAACCAAGAGCTGAATGTTGTTAAGAACATTTCCTTTTGAAAACTAACACGGAACGCACAATTCTACAAGACGAAGGTCAAGAAAGAAGATTTCCCGTGTGGAACGAAAAGAGACTCATTTTGTGTCAGGAGAGTGTCTAGAGAAATGTTTCCCTTTGTAAAGTAACAGTGAATTCAAAGAACCAAGAGCTGAATGTTGTTAAGAACATTTCCTTTTGAAAACTAACACGGAACGCACAATTCTACAAGACGAAGGTCAAGAAAGAAGATTTCCCGTGTGGAACGAAAAGAGACTCATTTTGTGTCAGGAGAGTGTCTAGAGAAATGTTTCCCTTTGTAAAGTAACAGTGAATTCAAAGAACCAAGAGCTGAATGTTGTTAAGAACATTTCCTTTTGAAAACTAACACGGAACGCACAATTCTACAAGACGAAGGTCAAGAAAGAAGATTTCCCGTGTGGAACGAAAAGAGACTCATTTTGTGTCAGGAGAGTGTCTAGAGAAATGTTTCCCTTTGTAAAGTAACAGTGAATTCAAAGAACCAAGAGCTGAATGTTGTTAAGAACATTTCCTTTTGAAAACTAACACGGAACGCACAATTCTACAAGACGAAGGTCAAGAAAGAAGATTTCCCGTGTGGAACGAAAAGAGACTCATTTTGTGTCAGGAGAGTGTCTAGAGAAATGTTTCCCTTTGTAAAGTAACAGTGAATTCAAAGAACCAAGAGCTGAATGTTGTTAAGAACATTTCCTTTTGAAAACTAACACGGAACGCACAATTCTACAAGACGAAGGTCAAGAAAGAAGATTTCCCGTGTGGAACGAAAAGAGACTCATTTTGTGTCAGGAGAGTGTCTAGAGAAATGTTTCCCTTTGTAAAGTAACAGTGAATTCAAAGAACCAAGAGCTGAATGTTGTTAAGAACATTTCCTTTTGAAAACTAACATGGAACGCACAATTCTACAAGACGAAGGTCAAGAAAGAAGATTTCCCGTGTGGAACGAAAAGAGACTCATTTTGTGTCAGGAGAGTGTCTAGAGAAATGTTTCCCTTTGTAAAGTAACAGTGAATTCAAAGAACCAAGAGCTGAATGTTGTTAAGAACATTTCCTTTTGAAAACTAACACGGAACGCACAATTCTACAAGACGAAGGTCAAGAAAGAAGATTTCCCGTGTGGAACGAAAAGAGACTCATTTTGTGTCAGGAGAGTGTCTAGAGAAATGTTTCCCTTTGTAAAGTAACAGTGAATTCAAAGAACCAAGAGCTGAATGTTGTTAAGAACATTTCCTTTTGAAAACTAACACGGAACGCACAATTCTACAAGACGAAGGTCAAGAAAGAAGATTTCCCGTGTGGAACGAAAAGAGACTCATTTTGTGTCAGGAGAGTGTCTAGAGAAATGTTTCCCTTTGTAAAGTAACAGTGAATTCAAAGAACCAAGAGCTGAATGTTGTTAAGAACATTTCCTTTTGAAAACTAACACGGAACGCACAATTCTACAAGACGAAGGTCAAGAAAGAAGATTTCCCGTGTGGAACGAAAAGAGACTCATTTTGTGTCAGGAGAGTGTCTAGAGAAATGTTTCCCTTTGTAAAGTAACAGTGAATTCAAAGAACCAAGAGCTGAATGTTGTTAAGAACATTTCCTTTTGAAAACTAACACGGAACGCACAATTCTACAAGACGAAGGTCAAGAAAGAAGATTTCCCGTGTGGAACGAAAAGAGACTCATTTTGTGTCAGGAGAGTGTCTAGAGAAATGTTTCCCTTTGTAAAGTAACAGTGAATTCAAAGAACCAAGAGCTGAATGTTGTTAAGAACATTTCCTTTTGAAAACTAACACGGAACGCACAATTCTACAAGACGAAGGTCAAGAAAGAAGATTTCCCGTGTGGAACGAAAAGAGACTCATTTTGTGTCAGGAGAGTGTCTAGAGAAATGTTTCCCTTTGTAAAGTAACAGTGAATTCAAAGAACCAAGAGCTGAATGTTGTTAAGAACATTTCCTTTTGAAAACTAACACGGAACGCACAATTCTACAAGACGAAGGTCAAGAAAGAAGATTTCCCGTGTGGAACGAAAAGAGACTCATTTTGTGTCAGGAGAGTGTCTAGAGAAATGTTTCCCTTTGTAAAGTAACAGTGAATTCAAAGAACCAAGAGCTGAATGTTGTTAAGAACATTTCCTTTTGAAAACTAACACGGAACGCACAATTCTACAAGACGAAGGTCAAGAAAGAAGATTTCCCGTGTGGAACGAAAAGAGACTCATTTTGTGTCAGGAGAGTGTCTAGAGAAATGTTTCCCTTTGTAAAGTAACAGTGAATTCAAAGAACCAAGAGCTGAATGTTGTTAAGAACATTTCCTTTTGAAAACTAACACGGAACGCACAATTCTACAAGACGAAGGTCAAGAAAGAAGATTTCCCGTGTGGAACGAAAAGAGACTCATTTTGTGTCAGGAGAGTGTCTAGAGAAATGTTTCCCTTTGTAAAGTAACAGTGAATTCAAAGAACCAAGAGCTGAATGTTGTTAAGAACATTTCCTTTTGAAAACTAACACGGAACGCACAATTCTACAAGACGAGGTCAAGAAAGAAGATTTCCCGTGTGGAACGAAAAGAGACTCATTTTGTGTCAGGAGAGTGTCTAGAGAAATGTTTCCCTTTGTAAAGTAACAGTGAATTCAAAGAACCAAGAGCTGAATGTTGTTAAGAACATTTCCTTTTGAAAACTAACACGGAACGCACAATTCTACAAGACGAAGGTCAAGAAAGAAGATTTCCCGTGTGGAACGAAAAGAGACTCATTTTGTGTCAGGAGAGTGTCTAGAGAAATGTTTCCCTTTGTAAAGTAACAGTGAATTCAAAGAACCAAGAGCTGAATGTTGTTAAGAACATTTCCTTTTGAAAACTAACACGGAACGCACAATTCTACAAGACGAAGGTCAAGAAAGAAGATTTCCCGTGTGGAACGAAAAGAGACTCATTTTGTGTCAGGAGAGTGTCTAGAGAAATGTTTCCCTTTGTAAAGTAACAGTGAATTCAAAGAACCAAGAGCTGAATGTTGTTAAGAACATTTCCTTTTGAAAACTAACACGGAACGCACAATTCTACAAGACGAAGGTCAAGAAAGAAGATTTCCCGTGTGGAACGAAAAGAGACTCATTTTGTGTCAGGAGAGTGTCTAGAGAAATGTTTCCCTTTGTAAAGTAACAGTGAATTCAAAGAACCAAGAGCTGAATGTTGTTAAGAACATTTCCTTTTGAAAACTAACACGGAACGCACAATTCTACAAGACGAAGGTCAAGAAAGAAGATTTCCCGTGTGGAACGAAAAGAGACTCATTTTGTGTCAGGAGAGTGTCTAGAGAAATGTTTCCCTTTGTAAAGTAACAGTGAATTCAAAGAACCAAGAGCTGAATGTTGTTAAGAACATTTCCTTTTGAAAACTAACACGGAACGCACAATTCTACAAGACGAAGGTCAAGAAAGAAGATTTCCCGTGTGGAACGAAAAGAGACTCATTTTGTGTCAGGAGAGTGTCTAGAGAAATGTTTCCCTTTGTAAAGTAACAGTGAATTCAAAGAACCAAGAGCTGAATGTTGTTAAGAACATTTCCTTTTGAAAACTAACACGGAACGCACAATTCTACAAGACGAAGGTCAAGAAAGAAGATTTCCCGTGTGGAACGAAAAGAGACTCATTTTGTGTCAGGAGAGTGTCTAGAGAAATGTTTCCCTTTGTAAAGTAACAGTGAATTCAAAGAACCAAGAGCTGAATGTTGTTAAGAACATTTCCTTTTGAAAACTAACACGAAACGCACAATTCTACAAGACGAAGGTCAAGAAAGAAGATTTCCCGTGTGGAACGAAAAGAGACTCATTTTGTGTCAGGAGAGTGTCTAGAGAAATGTTTCCCTTTGTAAAGTAACAGTGAATTCAAAGAACCAAGAGCTGAATGTTGTTAAGAACATTTCCTTTTGAAAACTAACACGGAACGCACAATTCTACAAGACGAAGGTCAAGAAAGAAGATTTCCCGTGTGGAACGAAAAGAGACTCATTTTGTGTCAGGAGAGTGTCTAGAGAAATGTTTCCCTTTGTAAAGTAACAGTGAATTCAAAGAACCAAGAGCTGAATGTTGTTAAGAACATTTCCTTTTGAAAACTAACACGGAACGCACAATTCTACAAGACGAAGGTCAAGAAAGAAGATTTCCCGTGTGGAACGAAAAGAGACTCATTTTGTGTCAGGAGAGTGTCTAGAGAAATGTTTCCCTTTGTAAAGTAACAGTGAATTCAAAGAACCAAGAGCTGAATGTTGTTAAGAACATTTCCTTTTGAAAACTAACACGGAACGCACAATTCTACAAGACGAAGGTCAAGAAAGAAGATTTCCCGTGTGGAACGAAAAGAGACTCATTTTGTGTCAGGAGAGTGTCTAGAGAAATGTTTCCCTTTGTAAAGTAACAGTGAATTCAAAGAACCAAGAGCTGAATGTTCTTAAGAACATTTCCTTTTGAAAATTAACAGGGAACGCACAATTCTACAAGACGAAGGTCAAGAAAGAAGATTTCCCGTGTGGAACGAAAAGAGACTCATTTTGTGTCAGGAGAGTGTCTAGAGAAATGTTTCCCTTTGTAAAGTAACAGTGAATTCAAAGAACCAAGAGCTGAATGTTGTTAAGAACATTTCCTTTTGAAAACTAACACGGAACGCACAATTCTACAAGACGAAGGTCAAGAAAGAAGATTTCCCGTGTGGAACGAAAAGAGACTCATTTTGTGTCAGGAGAGTGTCTAGAGAAATGTTTCCCTTTGTAAAGTAACAGTGAATTCAAAGAACCAAGAGCTGAATGTTGTTAAGAACATTTCCTTTTGAAAACTAACACGGAACGCACAATTCTACAAGACGAAGGTCAAGAAAGAAGATTTCCCGTGTGGAACGAAAAGAGACTCATTTTGTGTCAGGAGAGTGTCTAGAGAAATGTTTCCCTTTGTAAAGTAACAGTGAATTCAAAGAACCAAGAGCTGAATGTTGTTAAGAACATTTCCTTTTGAAAACTAACACGGAACGCACAATTCTACAAGACGAAGGTCAAGAAAGAAGATTTCCCGTGTGGAACGAAAAGAGACTCATTTTGTGTCAGGAGAGTGTCTAGAGAAATGTTTCCCTTTGTAAAGTAACAGTGAATTCAAAGAACCAAGAGCTGAATGTTGTTAAGATCATTTCCTTTTGAAAACTAACAGGAATCGCACAATTCTAGAAGACGAAGATCAAGAAAGAAGATTTCCCGTGTGGAACGAAAAGAGACTCATTTTGTGTCAGGAGAGTGTCTAGAGAAATGTTTCCCTTTGTAAAGTAACAGTGAATTCAAAGAACCAAGAGCTGAATGTTGTTAAGAACATTTCCTTTTGAAAACTAACACGAAACGCACAATTCTACAAGACGAAGGTCAAGAAAGAAGATTTCCCGTGTGGAACGAAAAGAGACTCATTTTGTGTCAGGAGAGTGTCTAGAGAAATGTTTCCCTTTGTAAAGTAACAGTGAATTCAAAGAACCAAGAGCTGAATGTTGTTAAGAACATTTCCTTTTGAAAACTAACAGGGAACGCACAATTCTACAAGACGAAGGTCAAGAAAGAAGATTTCCCGTGTGGAACGAAAAGAGACTCATTTTGTGTCAGGAGAGTGTCTAGAGAAATGTTTCCCTTTGTAAAGTAACAGTGAATTCAAAGAACCAAGAGCTGAATGTTGTTAAGAACATTTCCTTTTGAAAACTAACACGGAACGCACAATTCTACAAGACGAAGGTCAAGAAAGAAGATTTCCCGTGTGGAACGAAAAGAGACTCATTTTGTGTCAGGAGAGTGTCTAGAGAAATGTTTCCCTTTGTAAAGTAACAGTGAATTCAAAGAACCAAGAGCTGAATGCTGTTAAGGTCATTTCCTTTTGAAAACTAACACGGAACGCACAATTCTACAAGACGAAGGTCAAGAAAGAAGATTTCCCGTGTGGAACGAAAAGAGACTCATTTTGTGTCAGGAGAGTGTCTAGAGAAATGTTTCCCTTTGTAAAGTAACAGTGAATTCAAAGAACCAAGAGCTGAATGTTGTTAAGAACATTTCCTTTTGAAAACTAACACGGAACGCACAATTCTACAAGACGAAGGTCAAGAAAGAAGATTTCCCGTGTGGAACGAAAAGAGACTCATTTTGTGTCAGGAGAGTGTCTAGAGAAATGTTTCCCTTTGTAAAGTAACAGTGAATTCAAAGAACCAAGAGCTGAATGTTGTTAAGAACATTTCCTTTTGAAAACTAACACGGAACGCACAATTCTACAAGACGAAGGTCAAGAAAGAAGATTTCCCGTGTGGAACGAAAAGAGACTCATTTTGTGTCAGGAGAGTGTCTAGAGAAATGTTTCCCTTTGTAAAGTAACAGTGAATTCAAAGAACCAAGAGCTGAATGTTGTTAAGAACATTTCCTTTTGAAAACTAACACGGAACGCACAATTCTACAAGACGAAGGTCAAGAAAGAAGATTTCCCGTGTGGAACGAAAAGAGACTCATTTTGTGTCAGGAGAGTGTCTAGAGAAATGTTTCCCTTTGTAAAGTAACAGTGAATTCAAAGAACCAAGAGCTGAATGTTGTTAAGAACATTTCCTTTTGAAAACTAACACGGAACGCACAATTCTACAAGACGAAGGTCAAGAAAGAAGATTTCCCGTGTGGAACGAAAAGAGACTCATTTTGTGTCAGGAGAGTGTCTAGAGAAATGTTTCCCTTTGTAAAGTAACAGTGAATTCAAAGAACCAAGAGCTGAATGTTGTTAAGAACATTTCCTTTTGAAAACTAACACGGAACGCACAATTCTACAAGACGAAGGTCAAGAAAGAAGATTTCCCGTGTGGAACGAAAAGAGACTCATTTTGTGTCAGGAGAGTGTCTAGAGAAATGTTTCCCTTTGTAAAGTAACAGTGAATTCAAAGAACCAAGAGCTGAATGTTGTTAAGAACATTTCCTTTTGAAAACTAACACGGAACGCACAATTCTACAAGACGAAGGTCAAGAAAGAAGATTTCCCGTGTGGAACGAAAAGAGACTCATTTTGTGTCAGGAGAGTGTCTAGAGAAATGTTTCCCTTTGTAAAGTAACAGTGAATTCAAAGAACCAAGAGCTGAATGTTGTTAAGAACATTTCCTTTTGAAAACTAACACGGAACGCACAATTCTACAAGACGAAGGTCAAGAAAGAAGATTTCCCGTGTGGAACGAAAAGAGACTCATTTTGTGTCAGGAGAGTGTCTAGAGAAATGTTTCCCTTTGTAAAGTAACAGTGAATTCAAAGAACCAAGAGCTGAATGTTGTTAAGAACATTTCCTTTTGAAAACTAACACGGAACGCACAATTCTACAAGACGAAGGTCAAGAAAGAAGATTTCCCGTGTGGAACGAAAAGAGACTCATTTTGTGTCAGGAGAGTGTCTAGAGAAATGTTTCCCTTTGTAAAGTAACAGTGAATTCAAAGAACCAAGAGCTGAATGTTGTTAAGAACATTTCCTTTTGAAAACTAACACGGAACGCACAATTCTACAAGACGAAGGTCAAGAAAGAAGATTTCCCGTGTGGAACGAAAAGAGACTCATTTTGTGTCAGGAGAGTGTCTAGAGAAATGTTTCCCTTTGTAAAGTAACAGTGAATTCAAAGAACCAAGAGCTGAATGTTGTTAAGAACATTTCCTTTTGAAAACTAACACGGAACGCACAATTCTACAAGACGAGGTCAAGAAAGAAGATTTCCCGTGTGGAACGAAAAGAGACTCATTTTGTGTCAGGAGAGTGTCTAGAGAAATGTTTCCCTTTGTAAAGTAACAGTGAATTCAAAGAACCAAGAGCTGAATGTTGTTAAGAACATTTCCTTTTGAAAACTAACACGGAACGCACAATTCTACAAGACGAAGGTCAAGAAAGAAGATTTCCCGTGTGGAACGAAAAGAGACTCATTTTGTGTCAGGAGAGTGTCTAGAGAAATGTTTCCCTTTGTAAAGTAACAGTGAATTCAAAGAACCAAGAGCTGAATGTTGTTAAGAACATTTCCTTTTGAAAACTAACACGAAATGCACAATTCTACAAAACGAAAGGAAAGAATGAAGATTTCCCGTGTGGAACGAAAAGAGACTCATTTTGTGTCAGGAGAGTGTCTAGAGAAATGTTTCCCTTTGTAAAGTAACAGTGAATTCAAAGAACCAAGAGCTGAATGTTGTTAAGAACATTTCCTTTTGAAAACTAACACGGAACGCACAATTCTACAAGACGAAGGTCAAGAAAGAAGATTTCCCGTGTGGAACGAAAAGAGACTCATTTTGTGTCAGGAGAGTGTCTAGAGAAATGTTTCCCTTTGTAAAGTAACAGTGAATTCAAAGAACCAAGAGCTGAATGTTGTTAAGAACATTTCCTTTTGAAAACTAACACGGAACGCACAATTCTACAAGACGAAGGTCAAGAAAGAAGATTTCCCGTGTGGAACGAAAAGAGACTCATTTTGTGTCAGGAGAGTGTCTAGAGAAATGTTTCCCTTTGTAAAGTAACAGTGAATTCAAAGAACCAAGAGCTGAATGTTGTTAAGAACATTTCCTTTTGAAAACTAACACGGAACGCACAATTCTACAAGACGAAGGTCAAGAAAGAAGATTTCCCGTGTGGAACGAAAAGAGACTCATTTTGTGTCAGGAGAGTGTCTAGAGAAATGTTTCCCTTTGTAAAGTAACAGTGAATTCAAAGAACCAAGAGCTGAATGTTGTTAAGAACATTTCCTTTTGAAAACTAACACGGAACGCACAATTCTACAAGACGAAGGTCAAGAAAGAAGATTTCCCGTGTGGAACGAAAAGAGACTCATTTTGTGTCAGGAGAGTGTCTAGAGAAATGTTTCCCTTTGTAAAGTAACAGTGAATTCAAAGAACCAAGAGCTGAATGTTGTTAAGAACATTTCCTTTTGAAAACTAACACGGAACGCACAATTCTACAAGACGAAGGTCAAGAAAGAAGATTTCCCGTGTGGAACGAAAAGAGACTCATTTTGTGTCAGGAGAGTGTCTAGAGAAATGTTTCCCTTTGTAAAGTAACAGTGAATTCAAAGAACCAAGAGCTGAATGTTGTTAAGAACATTTCCTTTTGAAAACTAACACGGAACGCACAATTCTACAAGACGAAGGTCAAGAAAGAAGATTTCCCGTGTGGAACGAAAAGAGACTCATTTTGTGTCAGGAGAGTGTCTAGAGAAATGTTTCCCTTTGTAAAGTAACAGTGAATTCAAAGAACCAAGAGCTGAATGTTGTTAAGAACATTTCCTTTTGAAAACTAACACGGAACGCACAATTCTACAAGACGAGGTCAAGAAAGAAGATTTCCCGTGTGGAACGAAAAGAGACTCATTTTGTGTCAGGAGAGTGTCTAGAGAAATGTTTCCCTTTGTAAAGTAACAGTGAATTCAAAGAACCAAGAGCTGAATGTTGTTAAGAACATTTCCTTTTGAAAACTAACACGGAACGCACAATTCTACAAGACGAGGTCAAGAAAGAAGATTTCCCGTGTGGAACGAAAAGAGACTCATTTTGTGTCAGGAGAGTGTCTAGAGAAATGTTTCCCTTTGTAAAGTAACAGTGAATTCAAAGAACCAAGAGCTGAATGTTGTTAAGAACATTTCCTTTTGAAAACTAACACGGAACGCACAATTCTACAAGACGAAGGTCAAGAAAGAAGATTTCCCGTGTGGAACGAAAAGAGACTCATTTTGTGTCAGGAGAGTGTCTAGAGAAATGTTTCCCTTTGTAAAGTAACAGTGAATTCAAAGAACCAAGAGCTGAATGTTGTTAAGAACATTTCCTTTTGAAAACTAACACGGAACGCACAATTCTACAAGACGAAGGTCAAGAAAGAAGATTTCCCGTGTGGAACGAAAAGAGACTCATTTTGTGTCAGGAGAGTGTCTAGAGAAATGTTTCCCTTTGTAAAGTAACAGTGAATTCAAAGAACCAAGAGCTGAATGTTGTTAAGAACATTTCCTTTTGAAAACTAACACGGAACGCACAATTCTACAAGACGAAGGTCAAGAAAGAAGATTTCCCGTGTGGAACGAAAAGAGACTCATTTTGTGTCAGGAGAGTGTCTAGAGAAATGTTTCCCTTTGTAAAGTAACAGTGAATTCAAAGAACCAAGAGCTGAATGTTGTTAAGAACATTTCCTTTTGAAAACTAACACGGAACGCACAATTCTACAAGACGAAGGTCAAGAAAGAAGATTTCCCGTGTGGAACGAAAAGAGACTCATTTTGTGTCAGGAGAGTGTCTAGAGAAATGTTTCCCTTTGTAAAGTAACAGTGAATTCAAAGAACCAAGAGCTGAATGTTGTTAAGAACATTTCCTTTTGAAAACTAACACGGAACGCACAATTCTACAAGACGAAGGTCAAGAAAGAAGATTTCCTGTGTCGAACGAAAAGAGACTCATTTTGTGTCAGGAGAGTGTCTAGTGAAATGTTTCCTTTTGTAAAATAACAGTGAATTCAAATAACTAAGAGCTGCATGTTGTTAAGAACATTTCCTTTTGAAAACTAACACGGAACGCACAATTCTACAAGACGAAGGTCAAGAAAGAAGATTTCCCGTGTGGAACGAAAAGAGACTCATTTTGTGTCAGGAGAGTGTCTAGAGAAATGTTTCCCTTTGTAAAGTAACAGTGAATTCAAAGAACCAAGAGCTGAATGTTGTTAAGAACATTTCCTTTTGAAAACTAACACGGAACGCACAATTCTACAAGACGAAGGTCAAGAAAGAAGATTTCCCGTGTGGAACGAAAAGAGACTCATTTTGTGTCAGGAGAGTGTCTAGAGAAATGTTTCCCTTTGTAAAGTAACAGTAAATTCAAAGAACCAAGAGCTGAATGTTGTTAAGAACATTTCCTTTTGAAAACTAACACGGAACGCACAATTCTACAAGACGAAGGTCAAGAAAGAAGATTTCCCGTGTGGAACGAAAAGAGACTCATTTTGTGTCAGGAGAGTGTCTAGAGAAATGTTTCCCTTTGTAAAGTAACAGTGAATTCAACAAACAAAGAGCTGAATGTTGTTAAGAACATTTCCTTTTGAAAACTAACACGAAACGCACAATTCTACAAGACGAAGGTCAAGAAAGAAGATTTCCCGTGTGGAACGAAAAGAGACTCATTTTGTGTCAGGAGAGTGTCTAGAGAAATGTTTCCCTTTGTAAAGTAACAGTGAATTCAAAGAACCAAGAGCTGAATGTTGTTAAGAACATTTCCTTTTGAAAACTAACACGGAACGCACAATTCTACAAGACGAAGGTCAAGAAAGAAGATTTCCCGTGTGGAACGAAAAGAGACTCATTTTGTGTCAGGAGAGTGTCTAGAGAAATGTTTCCCTTTGTAAAGTAACAGTGAATTCAAAGAACCAAGAGCTGAATGTTGTTAAGAACATTTCCTTTTGAAAACTAACACGAAACGCACAATTCTACAAGACGAAGGTCAAGAAAGAAGATTTCCCGTGTGGAACGAAAAGAGACTCATTTTGTGTCAGGAGAGTGTCTAGAGAAATGTTTCCCTTTGTAAAGTAACAGTGAATTCAAAGAACCAAGAGCTGAATGTTGTTAAGAACATTTCCTTTTGAAAACTAACACGGAACGCACAATTCTACAAGACGAAGGTCAAGAAAGAAGATTTCCCGTGTGGAACGAAAAGAGACTCATTTTGTGTCAGGAGAGTGTCTAGAGAAATCTTTTCCTCTGTAAAGTAACAGTGAATTCAAGGAACCAAGAGCTGAATGTTGTTAAGAACATTTCCTTTTGAAAACTAACACGGAATGCACAATTCTACAAGACGAAGGTCAAGAAAGAAGATTTCCCGTGTGGAACGAAAAGAGACTCATTTTGTGTCAGGAGAGTGTCTAGAGAAATGTTTCCCTTTGTAAAGTAACAGTGAATTCAAAGAACCAAGAGCTGAATGTTGTTAAGAACATTTCCTTTTGAAAACTAACACGGAACGCACAATTCTACAAGACGAAGGTCAAGAAAGAAGATTTCCCGTGTGGAACGAAAAGAGACTCATTTTGTGTCAGGAGAGTGTCTAGAGAAATGTTTCCCTTTGTAAAGTAACAGTGAATTCAAAGAACCAAGAGCTGAATGTTGTTAAGAACATTTCCTTTTGAAAACTAACACGGAACGCACAATTCTACAAGACGAAGGTCAAGAAAGAAGATTTCCCGTGTGGAACGAAAAGAGACTCATTTTGTGTCAGGAGAGTGTCTAGAGAAATGTTTCCCTTTGTAAAGTAACAGTGAATTCAAAGAACCAAGAGCTGAATGTTGTTAAGAACATTTCCTTTTGAAAACTAACACGGAACGCACAATTCTACAAGACGAAGGTCAAGAAAGAAGATTTCCCGTGTGGAACGAAAAGAGACTCATTTTGTGTCAGGAGAGTGTCTAGAGAAATGTTTCCCTTTGTAAAGTAACAGTGAATTCAAAGAACCAAGAGCTGAATGTTGTTAAGAACATTTCCTTTTGAAAACTAACACGGAACGCACAATTCTACAAGACGAAGGTCAAGAAAGAAGATTTCCCGTGTGGAACGAAAAGAGACTCATTTTGTGTCAGGAGAGTGTCTAGAGAAATGTTTCCCTTTGTAAAGTAACAGTGAATTCAAAGAACCAAGAGCTGAATGTTGTTAAGAACATTTCCTTTTGAAAACTAACACGGAACGCACAATTCTACAAGACGAAGGTCAAGAAAGAAGATTTCCCGTGTGGAACGAAAAGAGACTCATTTTGTGTCAGGAGAGTGTCTAGAGAAATGTTTCCCTTTGTAAAGTAACAGTGAATTCAAAGAACCAAGAGCTGAATGTTGTTAAGAACATTTCCTTTTGAAAACTAACACGGAACGCACAATTCTACAAGACGAAGGTCAAGAAAGAAGATTTCCCGTGTGGAACGAAAAGAGACTCATTTTGTGTCAGGAGAGTGTCTAGAGAAATGTTTCCCTTTGTAAAGTAACAGTGAATTCAAAGAACCAAGAGCTGAATGTTGTTAAGAACATTTCCTTTTGAAAACTAACACGGAACGCACAATTCTACAAGACGAGGGTCAAGAAAGAAGATTTCCCGTGTGGAACGAAAAGAGACTCATTTTGTGTCAGGAGAGTGTCTAGAGAAATGTTTCCCTTTGTAAAGTAACAGTGAATTCAAAGAACCAAGAGCTGAATGTTGTTAAGAACATTTCCTTTTGAAAACTAACACGGAACGCACAATTCTACAAGACAAAGGTCAAGAAAGAAGATTTCCCGTGTGGAACGAAAAGAGACTCATTTTGTGTCAGGAGAGTGTCTAGAGAAATGTTTCCCTTTGTAAAGTAACAGTGAATTCAATGAACCAAGAGCTGAATGTTGTTAAGAACATTTCCTTTTGAAAACTAACACGGAACGCACAATTCTATAAGACAAAGGTCAAGAAAGAAGATTTCCCGTGTGGAACGAAAAGACACTCATTTTGTGTCAGGAGAGTGTCTAGAGAAATGTTTCCCTTTGTAAAGTAACAGTGAATTCAAAGAACCAAGAGCTGAATGTTGTTAAGAACATTTCCTTTTGAAAACTAACACGGAACGCACAATTCTACAAGACAAAGGTCAAGAAAGAAGATTTCCCGTGTGGAACGAAAAGACACTCATTTTGTGTCAGGAGAGTGTCTAGAGAAATGTTTCCCTTTGTAAAGTAAAAGTGAATTCAAAGAACCAAGAGCTGAATGTTGTTAAGAACATTTCCTTTTGAAAACTAACACGAAACGCACAATTCTACAAGACGAGGTCAAGAAAGAAGATTTCCCGTGTGGAACGAAAAGAGACTCATTTTGTGTCAGGAGAGTGTCTAGAGAAATGTTTCCCTTTGTAAAGTAACAGTGAATTCAAAGAACCAAGAGCTGAATGTTGTTAAGAGCATTTCCTTTTGAAAACTAACACGGAACGCACAATTCTACAAGACGAGGGTCAAGAAAGAAGATTTCCCGTGTGGAACGAAAAGAGACTCATTTTGTGTCAGGAGAGTGTCTAGAGAAATGTTTCCCTTTGTAAAGTAACAGTGAATTCAAAGAACCAAGAGCTGAATGTTGTTAAGAACATTTCCTTTTGAAAACTAACACGAACTCACAATTCTACAAGACGAGGGTCAAGAAAGAAGATTTCCCGTGTGGAACGAAAAGAGACTCATTTTGTGTCAGGAGAGTGTCTAGAGAAATGTTTTCCTTTGTAAAGTAACAGTGAATTCAAAGAACCAAGAGCTGAATGTTGTTAAGCACATTTCCTTTTGAAAACTAACACGGAACGCACAATTCTACAAGACGAAGGTCAAGAAAGAAGATTTCCCGTGTGGAACGAAAAGAGACTCATTTTGTGTCAGGAGAGTGTCTAGAGAAATGTTTCCCTTTGTAAAGTAACAGTGAATTCAAAAAACAAAGAGCTGAATGTTGTTAAGAACATTTCCTTTTGAAAACTAACACGGAACGCACAATTCTACAAGACGAAGGTCAAGAAAGAAGATTTCCCGTGTGGAACGAAAAGAGATTCAGTTTGTGTCAGGAGAGTGTCTAGATTAGTTTCCCTTTGTAAAGTAACAGTGAATTCAAAGAAACCAAGAGCTGAATGTTGTTAAGAGCATTTCCTTTTGAAAACTAACAGCGAACGCACAATTCTACAAGACGAGGGTCAAGAAAGAAGATTTCCCGTGTGGAACGAAAAGAGACTCATTTTGTGTCAGGAGAGTGTCTAGAGAAATGTTTCCCTTTGTAAAGTAACAGTGAATTCAAAGAACCAAGAGCTGAATGTTGTTAAGAACATTTCCTTTTGAAAACTAACACGGAACGCACAATTCTACAAGACGAGGTCAAGAAAGAAGATTTCCCGTGTGGAACGAAAAGAGACTCATTTTGTGTCAGGAGAGTGTCTAGAGAAATGTTTCCCTTTGTAAAGTAACAGTGAATTCAAAGAACCAAGAGCTGAATGTTGTTAAGAACATTTCCTTTTGAAAACTAACACGGAACGCACAATTCTACAAGACGAAGGTCAAGAAAGAAGATTTCCCGTGTGGAACGAAAAGAGACTCATTTTGTGTCAGGAGAGTGTCTAGAGAAATGTTTCCCTTTGTAAAGTAACAGTGAATTCAAAGACCAAGAGCTGAATGTTGTTAAGAACATTTCCTTTTGAAAACTAAAACGGAACGCACAATTCTACAAGACGAAGGTCAAGAAAGAAGATTTCCCGTGTGGAACGAAAAGAGACTCATTTTGTGTCAGGAGAGTGTCTAGAGAAATGTTTCCCTTTGTAAAGTAACAGTGAATTCAAAGAACCAAGAGCTGAATGTTGTTAAGAAC
>NW_025423424.1:0-44487 GCF_020740685.1 Jaculus jaculus
GAATTCACTGTTACTTTACAAAGGGAAACATTTCTCTAGACACTCTCCTGACACAAAATGAGTCTCTTTTCGTTCCACACGGGATATCTTCTTTCTTGACCCTCGTCTTGTAGAATTGTGCGTTCCCTGTTAGTTTTCAAAAGGAAATGTTCTTAACAACATTCAGCTCTTGGTTCTTTGAATTCACTGTTACTTTACAAAGGGAAACATTTCTCTAGACACTCTCCTGACACAAAATGAGTCTCTTTTCGTTCCACACGGGAAATCTTCTTTCTTGACCTTCGTCTTGTAGAATTGTGCGTTTCGTGTTAGTTTTCAAAAGGAAATGTTTTAACAACATTCAGCTCTTGGTTCTTTGAATTCACTGTTACTTTACAAAGGGAAACATTTCTCTAGACACTCTCCTGACACAAAATGAGTCTCTTTTCGTTCCACACGGGAAATCTTCTTTCTTGACCTTCGTCTTGTAGAATTGTGCGTTTCGTGTTAGTTTTCAAAAGGAAATGTTCTTAACAACATTCAGCTCTTGGTTCTTTGAATTCACTGTTACTTTACAAAGGGAAACATTTCTCTAGACACTCTCCTGACACAAAATGAGTCTCTTTTCGTTCCACACGGGAAATCTTCTTTCTTGACCTTCGTCTTGTAGAATTGTGCGTTCGTGTTAGTTTTCAAAAGGAAATGCTCTTAACAACATTCAGCTCTTGGTTCTTTGAATTCACTGTTACTTTACAAAGGAAACATTTCTCTAGACACTCTCCTGACACAAAATGAGTCTCTTTTCGTTCCACACGGGAAATCTTCTTTCTTGACCCTCGTCTTGTAGAATTGTGCGTTCCGTGTTAGTTTTCAAAAGGAAATGTTCTTAACAACATTCAGCTCTTGGTTCTTTGAATTCACTGTTACTTTACAAAGGGAAACACTTCTCTAGACACTCTCCTGACACAAAATGAGTCTCTTTTCGTTCCACACGGGAAATCTTCTTTCTTGACCTTCGTCTTGTAGAATTGTGCGTTTCGTGTTAGTTTTCAAAAGGAAATGTTCTTAACAACATTCAGCTCTTGGTTCTTTGAATTCACTGTTACTTTACAAAGGGAAACATTTCTCTAGACACTCTCCTGACACAAAATGAGTCTCTTTTCGTTCCACACGGGAATCTTCTTTCTTGACCTTCGTCTTGTAGAATTGTGCGTTCCGTGTTAGTTTTCAAAAGGAAATGTTCTTAACAACATTCAGCTCTTGGTTCTTTGAATTCACTGTTACTTTACAAAGGGAAACATTTCTCTAGACACTCTCCTGACACAAAATGAGTCTCCTTTCGTTCCACATGGGAAATCTTCTTTCTTGACCTTCGTCTTGTAGAATTGTGCGTTCCGTGTTAGTTTTCAAAAGGAAATGTTCTTAACAACATTCAGCTCTTGGTTCTTTGAATTCACTGTTACTTTACACAGTGAAACATTCTCTAGACACTCTCCTGACACAAAATGAGTCTCTTTTCGTTCCACACGGGAAATCTTCTTTCTTGACCTTCGTCTTGTAGAATTGTGCGTTTCGTGTTAGTTTTCAAAAGGAAATGTTCTTAACAACATTCAGCTCTTGGTTCTTTGAATTTACTGTTACTTTACAAAGGAAAACATTTCTCTAGACACTCTCCTGACACAAAATGAGTCTCTTTTCGTTCCACACGGGAAATCTTCTTTCTTGACCTTCGTCTTGTAGAATTGTGCGTTTCGTGTTAGTTTTCAAAAGGAAATGTTCTTAACAACATTCAGCTCTTGGTTCTTTGAATTCACTGTTACTTTACAAAGGGAAACACTTTTCTAGACACTCTCCTGACACAAAATGAGTCTCTTTTCGTTCCACACGGGAAATCTTCTTTCTTGACCTTCGTCTTGTAGAATTGTGCGTTCCGTGTTAGTTTTCAAAAGGAAATGTTCTTAACAACATTCAGCTCTTGGTTCTTTGAATTCACTGTTACTTTACAAAGGGAAACATTTCTCTAGACACTCTCCTGACACAAAATGAGTCTCTTTTCGTTCCACACGGGAAATCTTCTTTCTTGACCTTCGTCTTGTAGAATTGTGCGTTCCGTGTTAGTTTTCAAAAGGAAATGTTCTTAACAACATTCAGCTCTTGGTTCTTTGAATTCACTGTTACTTTACAACAGGAAACACATCTCTAGACACTCTCCTGACACAAAATGAGTCTCTTTTCGTTCCACACGGGAAATCTTCTTTCTTGACCTTCGTCTTGTAGAATTGTGCGTTTCGTGTTAGTTTTCAAAAGGAAATGTTCTTAACAACATTCAGCTCTTGGTTCTTTGAATTCACTCTTACTTTACAAAGGGAAACATTTCTCTAGACACTCTCCTGACACAAAATGAGTCTCTTTTCGTTCCACACGGGAAATCTTCTTTCTTGACCTTCGTCTTGTAGAATTGTGCGTTCGTGTTAGTTTTCAAAAGGAAATGTTCTTAACAACATTCAGCTCTTGGTTCTTTGAATTCACTGTTACTTTACAAAGGAAAACATTTCTCTAGACACTCTCCTGACACAAAATGAGTCTCTTTTCGTTCCACACGGGAAATCTTCTTTCTTGACCTTCGTCTTGTAGAATTGTGCGTTTCGTGTTAGTTTTCAAAAGGAAATGTTCTTAACAACATTCAGCTCTTGGTTCTTTGAATTCACTGTTACTTTACAAAGGAAACATTCTCTAGACACTCTCCTGACACAAAATGAGTCTCTTTTCGTTCCACACGGGAAATCTTCTTTCTTGACCTTCGTCTTGTAGAATTGTGCGTTCCGTGTTAGTTTTCAAAAGGAAATGTTCTTAACAACATTCAGCTCTTGGTTCTTTGAATTCACTGTTACTTTACAAAGGAAACATTTCTCTAGACACTCTCCTGACACAAAATGAGTCTCTTTTCGTTCCACACGGGAAATCTTCTTTCTTGACCTTCGTCTTGTAGAATTGTGCGTTTCGTGTTAGTTTTCAAAAGGAAATGATCTTAACAACATTCAGCTCTTGGTTCTTTGAATTCACTGTTACTTTACAAAGGGAAACATTTCTCTAGACACCTCTCCTGACACAAATGAGTCCTCTTTTCGTTCCACACGGGAAATCTTCTTTCTTTACCTTCGTTTTGTAGAATTGTGCGTTTCGTGTTAATTTTTCAAAAGGAAATGCTCTTAACAACATTCAGCTCTTGGTTCTTTGAATTCACTGTTACTTTACAAAGGGAAACACTTCTCTAGACACTCTCCTGACACAAATGAGTCTCTTTTCGTTCCACACTGGAAATCTTCTTCTTGACCTTCGTCTTGTAGAATTGTGCGTTTCCTGTTAGTTTTCCAAAAGGAAAATGCTCTTAAGCAACATTCAGCTCTTCGTTCTTTGAATTCACTGTTACTTTACAAAGGGAAACACTTCTCTAGACACTCTCCTGACACAAATGAGGTCTCTTTTCGTTCCACACGGGATAATCTTCCTGTCTTGATCTTCGTCTTCTAGAATTGTGCGTTTCCTGTTAGTTTTCAAAAGGAAATGATCTTAACAACATTCAGCTCTTGGTTCTTTGAATTCACTGTTACTTTACAAAGGGAAACACTTCTCTAGACACTCTCCTGACACAAATGAGTCTCTTTTCGTTTCTCACGGGAAATCTTCTTTCTTGACCTACGTCTTGTAGAATTGTGCGTTCCCTGTTAGTTTTTCAAAGGAAATGCTCTTAACAACATTCAGCTCTTGGTTCTTTGAATTCACTGTTTACTTTACAAAGGGGAAACACTTCTCTAGACACTCTCCTGACACAAATGAGTCTCTTTTTCGTTCCACACGGGAAATCTTCTTTCTGACCTTCGTCTTGTAGAATTGTGCGTTCCCTGTTAGTTTTCAAAAGGAAATGCTCTTACCAACATTCAGCTCTTCGTTCTTTGAATTCACTGTTACTTTACAAAGGGAAACACTTCTCTAGACACTCTCCTGACACAAATGAGTCTCTTTTCGTTCCACACGGGAAATCTTCTTTCTTGACCTCGTCTTGTAGAATTGTGCGTTCCGTGTTAGTTTTCAAAAGGAAATGTTCTTAACAACATTCAGCTCTTGGTTCTTTGAATTCACTGTTACTTTACAAAGGGAAACATTTCTCTAGACACTCTCCTGACACCAACTGAGTCTCTTTTCGTTCCACAAGGGAAATCTTCTTTCTTGACCTTCGTCTTGTATAATTGTGCGTTTCCGTGTTAGTTTTTCAAAAGGAAATGATCTTAACAACATTCAGCTCTTGGTTCTTTGAATTCACTGTTACTTTACAAAGGGAAAACACTTCTCTAGACACTCTCTGACACAAAATGAGTCTCTTTTCGTTCCACACGGGAAATCTTCTTCTTGACCTTCGTCTTGTAGAATTGTGCGTTCCGTGTTAGTTTTCAAAAGGAAATGATCTTAACAACATCAGCTCTTGGTTCTTTGAATTCACTGTTACTTTACACAGGGAAACATTTCTCTAGACACTCTCCTGACACAAAATGAGTCTCTTTTCGTTCCACACGGGAAATCTTCTTTCTTGACCTTCGTCTTGTAGAATTGTGCGTTCCGTGTTAGTTTTCAAAAGGAAATGTTCTTAACAACATTCAGCTCTTGGTTCTTTGAATTCACTGTTACTTTACAAAGGAAAACATTTCTCTAGACACTCTCCTGACACAAAATGAGTCTCTTTTCGTTCCACACGGGAAATCTTCTTTCTTGACCTTCGTCTTGTAGAATTGTGCGTTTCGTGTTAGTTTTCAAAAGGAAATGTTCTTAACAACATTCAGCTCTTGGTTCTTTGAATTCACTGTTACTTTACAAAGGAAACACATCTCTAGACACTCTCCTGACACAAAATGAGTCTCTTTTCGTTCCACACGGGAAATCTTCTTTCTTGACCTTCGTCTTGTAGAATTGTGCGTTCCGTGTTAGTTTTCAAAAGGAAATGTTCTTAACAACATTCAGCTCTTGGTTCTTTGAATTCACTGTTACTTTACAAAGGGAAACATTTCTCTAGACACTCTCCTGACACAAAATGAGTCTCTTTTCGTTCCACACGGGAAATCTTCTTTCTTGACCTTCGTCTTGTAGAATTGTGCGTTTCGTGTTAGTTTTCAAAAGGAAATGTTCTTAACAACATTCAGCTCTTGGTTCTTTGATTTCACTGTTACTTTACAAAGGGAAACATTTCTCTAGACACTCTCTGACACAAAATGAGTCTCTTTTCGTTCCACACGGGAAATATCTTTTTTGACCTTCGTCTTGTAGAATTGTGCGTTTTGTGTTAGTTTTCAAAAGGAAATGTTCTTAACAACATTCAGCTCTTGGTTCTTTGAATTCACTGTTACTTTACAAAGGGAAACATTTCTCTAGACACTCTCCTGACACAAAATGAGTCTCTTTTCGTTCCACACGGGAAATCTTCTTTCTTGACCTTCGTCTTGTAGAATTGTGCGTTCCGTGTTAGTTTTCAAAAGGAAATGTTCTTAACAACATTCAGCTCTTGGTTCTTTGAATTCACTGTTACTTTACAAAGGGAAACACTTCTCTAGACACTCTCCTGAACAAAATGAGTCTCTTTTCGTTCCAACACGGAAATCTTCTTTTTGACCCTCGTCACTTGTACATTGTGCGTTCTTGTTAGTTTTCAAAAGGAAATGATCTTAACAACATCAGCTTTGGTTCTTTGAATTCACTGTTACTTTACAAAGGGAAAACTCTTCTCTAGACACTCTCCTGACACAAAATGAGTCTCTTTTTCGTTCCACAACGGGAAATCTTCTTCTCTCTGACTCTCGTCTCTGTAGAATTGTGCGTTCCTTGTTAGTTTTCAAAGAAATTGCTCTAACAACATTCAGCTCTTGGTTCTTTGAATTCACTGTTACAATTACAAAGGGAAACACTTCTCTAGTCACTCTCCTGACACAAATTGAGTCCTCTTTTCGTTCCACACGGGAAATCTTCTTCTTGACTCGTCTCTGTAGAATTGTGCGTTCCGTGTTAGTTTTCAAAAGGAAATGTTCTTAACAACATTCAGCTCTTGGTTCTTTGAATTCACTGTTACTTTACACAGGAAAACATTTCTCTAGACACTCTCCTGACACAAAATGAGTCTCTTTTCGTTCCACACGGGAAATCTTCTTTCTTGACCTTCGTCTTGTAGAATTGTGCGTTTCGTGTTAGTTTTCAAAAGGAGATGATCTTAAAAACATTCAGCTCTTGGTTCTTTGAATTCACTGTTACTTTACAAAGGAAAAACATTTCTCTAGACACTCTCCTGACACAAAATGAGTCTCTTTTCGTTCCACACGGGAAATCTTCTTTCTTGACCTTCGTCTTGTAGAATTGTGCGTTCCGTGTTAGTTTTCAAAAGGAAATGTTCTTAACAACATTCAGCTCTTGGTTCTTTGAATTCACTGTTACTTTACAAAGGGAAACATTTCTCTAGACACTCTCCTGACACAAAATGAGTCTCTTTTCGTTCCACACGGGAAATCTTCTGTCTTGATCTTCGTCTTGTAGAAATGTGTGATTTCCTGTTAGTTTTCAAAAGGAAATGTTCTTAACAACATTCAGCTCTTGGTTCTTTGAATTCACTGTTACTTTACAAAGGGAAACATTTCTCTAGACACTCTCCTGACACAAAATGAGTCTCTCTTGGTTCCATACGGGAAAATTTATTTCTTGAATCTCGTCTTGTAGAATTGTGAGTTCCATGTTAGTTTTGAAAAGGAAATGTTCTTAACAACAGTCAGCTTTGGTTCTTTGTATTCACTGTTACTTTACAAAGGGAAACGGTTCTCTAGACACTCTCCTGACACAAATTGAGTCTCTCTTTCGTTCACACGGGAAATCTTCTTTCTTGACCTTCGTCTTGTACAATTGTGCGTTCCATGTTAGTTTTCAAAAGGAAATGCTCTCTAACAACATTCAGCTCTTGGTTCTTTGAATTCACTGTTACTTTACAAAGGGAACACACTTCTCTAGACACTCTCCTGACACAAAATGAGTCTCTTTTCGTTCCACACGGGAAATCTTCTTTCTTGACCTTCGTCTTGTAGAATTGTGCGTTTCGTGTTAGTTTTCAAAAGGAAATGTTCTTAACAACATTCAGCTCTTGGTTCTTTGAATTAACTCTTACTTTACAAAGGGAAACATTTCTCTAGACACTCTCCTGACACAAAATGAGTCTCTTTTCGTTCCACACGGGAAATCTTCTTTCTTGACCTTCGTCTTGTAGAATTGTGCGTTCCGTGTTAGTTTTCAAAAGGAAATGTTCTTAACAACATTCAGCTCTTGGTTCTTTGAATTCACTGTTACTTTACAAAGGGAAACATTTCTCTAGACACTCTCCTGACACAAAATGAGTCTCTTTTCGTTCCACACGGGAAATCTTCTTTCTTGACCTTCGTCTTGTAGAATTGTGCGTTTCGTGTTAGTTTTCAAAAGGAAATGTTCTTAACAACATTCAGCTCTTGGTTCTTTGAATTCACTGTTACTTTACAAAGGAAACACTTCTCTAGACACTCTCCTGACACAAAATGAGTCTCTTTTCGTTCCACACGGGAAATCTTCTTTCTTGACCTTCGTCTTGTAGAATTGTGCGTTCCGTGTTAGTTTTCAAAAGGAAATGCTCTTAACAACATTCAGCTCTTGGTTCTTTGAATTCACTGTTACTTTACAAAGGGAAACATTTCTCTAGACACTCTCCTGACACAAAATGAGTCTCTTTTCGTTCCACACGGGAAATCTTCTTTCTTGACCTTCGTCTTGTAGAATTGTGCGTTTCGTGTTAGTTTTCAAAAGGAAATGTTCTTAACAACATTCAGCTCTTGGTTCTTTGAATTCACTGTTACTTTACAAAGGGAAACATTTCTCTAGACACTCTCCTGACACAAAATGAGTCTCTTTTCGTTCCACACGGGAAATCTTCTTTCTTGACCTTCGTCTTGTAGAATTGTGCGTTCCGTGTTAGTTTTCAAAAGGAAATGTTCTTAACAACATTCAGCTCTTGGTTCTTTGAATTCACTGTTACTTTACAAAGGGAAACATTTCTCTAGACACTCTCCTGACACAAAATGAGTCTCTTTTCGTTCCACACGGGAAATCTTCTTTCTTGACCTTCGTCTTGTAGAATTGTGCGTTTGTGTTAGTTTTCAAAAGGAAATGTTCTTAACAACATTCAGCTCTTGGTTCTTTGAATTCACTGTTACTTTACAAAGGGAAACATTTCTCTAGACACTCTCCTGACACAAAATGAGTCTCTTTTCGTTCCACACGGGAAATCTTCTTTCTTGACCTTCGTCTTGTAGAATTGTGCGTTCCCTGTTAGTTTTCAAAAGGAAATGTTCTTAACAACATTCAGCTCTTGGTTCTTTGAATTCACTGTTACTTTACAAAGGGAAACATTTCTCTAGACACTCTCCTGACACAAAATGAGTCTCTTTTCGTTCCACACGGGAAATCTTCTTTCTTGACCTTCGTCTTGTAGAATTGTGCGTTCCATGTTAGTTTTCAAAAGGAAATGTTCTTAACAACATTCAGCTCTTGGTTCTTTGAATTCACTGTTACTTTACAAAGGAAAAACATTTCTCTAGACACTCTCCTGACACAAAATGAGTCTCTTTTCGTTCCACACGGGAAATCTTCTTTCTTGACCTTCGTCTTGTAGAATTGTGCGTTTCGTGTTAGTTTTCAAAAGGAAATGCTCTTAACAACATTCAGCTCTTGGTTCTTTGAATTCACTGTTACTTTACAAAGGAAAACATTTCTCTAGACACTCTCCTGACACAAAATGAGTCTCTTTTCGTTCCACACGGGAAATCTTCTTTCTTGACCTTCGTCTTGTAGAATTGTGCGTTCCGTGTTAGTTTTCAAAAGGAAATGTTCTTAACAACATTCAGCTCTTGGTTTTTGAATTCACTGTTACTTTACAAAGGGAAACATTTCTCTAGACACTCTCCTGACACAAAATGAGTCTCTTTTCGTTCCACACGGGAAATCTTCTTTCTTGACCTTCGTCTTGTAGAATTGTGCGTTTCCTGTTAGTTTTCAAAAGGAAATGTTCTTAACAACATTCAGCTCTTGGTTCTTTGAATTCACTGTTACTTTACAAAGGGAAACATTTCTCTAGACACTCTCCTGACACAAAATGAGTCTCTTTTCGTTCCACACGGGAAATCTTCTTTCTTGACCTTCGTCTTGTAGAATTGTGCGTTTCGTGTTAGTTTTCAAAAGGAGATGATCCTAAAATCATTCAGCTCTTGGTTCTTTGAATTCACTGTTACTTTACAAAGGAAAACATTTCTCTAGACACTCTCCTGACACAAAATGAGTCTCTTTTCGTTCCACACGGGAAATCTTCTTTCTTGACCTTCGTCTTGTAGAATTGTGCGTTTCGTGTTAGTTTTCAAAAGGAAATGTTCTTAACAACATTCAGCTCTTCTTTTTTGAATTCACTGTTACTTTACAAAGAAAACATTTCTCTAGACACTCTCCTGACAAAATGAGTCTCTTTTCGTTCCACACGGGAAATCTTCTTTCTTGACCTTCGTCTTGTAGAATTGTGCGTTCCGTGTTAGTTTTCAAAAGGAAATGTTCTTAACAACATTCAGCTCTTGGTTCTTTGAATTCACTGTTACTTTACAAAGGGAAACATTTCTCTAGACACTCTCCTGACACAAAATGAGTCTCTTTTCGTTCCACACGGGAAATCTTCTTTCTTGACCTTCGTCTTGTAGAATTGTGCGTTTCGTGTTAGTTTTCAAAAGGAAATGTTCTTAACAACATTCAGCTCTTGGTTCTTTGAATTCACTGTTACTTTACAAAGGGAAACATTTCTCTAGACACTCTCCTGACACAAAATGAGTCTCTTTTCGTTCCACACGGGAAATCTTCTTTCTTGACCTTCGTCTTGTAGAATTGTGCGTTCCGTGTTAGTTTTCAAAAGGAAATGTTCTTAACAACATTCAGCTCTTGGTTTTTGAATTCACTGTTACTTTACAAAGGGAAACATTTCTCTAGACACTCTCCTGACACAAAATGAGTCTCTTTTCGTTCCACACGGGAAATCTTCTTTCTTGACCTTCGTCTTGTAGAATTGTGCGTTTCGTGTTAGTTTTCAAAAGGAAATGTTCTTAACAACATTCAGCTCTTGGTTCTTTGAATTCACTGTTACTTTACAAAGGGAAACATTTCTCTAGACACTCTCCTGACACAAAATGAGTCTCTTTTCGTTCCACACGGGAAATCTTCTTTCTTGACCTTCGTCTTGTAGAATTGTGCGTTCCGTGTTAGTTTTCAAAAGGAAATGTTCTTAACAACATTCAGCTCTTGGTTCTTTGAATTCACTGTTACTTTACAAAGGAAAACATTTCTCTAGACACTCTCCTGACACAAAATGAGTCTCTTTTCGTTCCACACGGGAAATCTTCTTTCTTGACCTTCGTCTTGTAGAAATGTGTGTTCGTGTTAGTTTTCAAAAGGAAATGTTCTTAACAACATTCAGCTCTTGGTTCTTTGAATTCACTGTTACTTTACAAAGGAAACATTTCTCTAGACACTCTCCTGACACAAAATGAGTCTCTTTTCGTTCCACACGGGAAATCTTCTTTCTTGACCTTCGTCTTGTAGAATTGTGCGTTCCGTGTTAGTTTTCAAAAGGAAATGTTCTTAACAACATTCAGCTCTTGGTTCTTTGAATTCACTGTTACTTTACAAAGGAAAACATTTCTCTAGACACTCTCCTGACACAAAATGAGTCTCTTTTCGTTCCACACGGGAAATCTTCTTTCTTGACCTTCGTCTTGTAGAATTGTGCGTTTCGTGTTAGTTTTCAAAAGGAAATGTTCTTAACAACATTCAGCTCTTGGTTCTTTGAATTAACTCTTACTTTACAAAGGGAAACATTTCTCTAGACACTCTCCTGACACAAAATGAGTCTCTTTTCGTTCCACACGGGAAATCTTCTTTCTTGACCTTCGTCTTGTAGAATTGTGCGTTCCGTGTTAGTTTTCAAAAGGAAATGTTCTTAACAACATTCAGCTCTTGGTTCTTTGAATTTACTGTTACTTTACAAAGGAAAACATTTCTCTAGACACTCTCCTGACACAAAATGAGTCTCTTTTCGTTCCACACGGGAAATCTTCTTTCTTGACCTTCGTCTTGTAGAATTGTGCGTTCCGTGTTAGTTTTCAAAAGGAAATGTTCTTAACAACATTCAGCTCTTGGTTCTTTGAATTCACTGTTACTTTACAAAGGGAAACATTTCTCTAGACACTCTCCTGACACAAAATGAGTCTCTTTTCGTTCCACACGGGAAATCTTCTTTCTTGACCTTCGTCTTGTAGAATTGTGCGTTCCGTGTTAGTTTTCAAAAGGAAATGTTCTTAACAACATTCAGCTCTTGGTTCTTTGAATTCACTGTTACTTTACAAAGGAAACATTTCTCTAGACACTCTCCTGACACAAAATGAGTCTCTTTTCGTTCCACACGGGAAATCTTCTTTCTTGACCTTCGTCTTGTAGAATTGTGCGTTCCGTGTTAGTTTTCAAAAGGAAATGTTCTTAACAACATTCAGCTCTTGGTTCTTTGAATTCACTGTTACTTTACACAGGGAAACATTTCTCTAGACACTCTCCTGACACAAAATGAGTCTCTTTTCGTTCCACACGGGAAATCTTCTTTCTTGACCCTCGTCTTGTAGAATTGTGCGTTCGTGTTAGTTTTCAAAAGGAAATGTTCTTAACAACATTCAGCTCTTGGTTCTTTGAATTCACTGTTACTTTACAAAGGGAAACATTTCTCTAGACACTCTCCTGACACAAAATGAGTCTCTTTTCGTTCCACACGGGAAATCTTCTTTCTTGACCTTCGTCTTGTAGAATTGTGCGTTCCGTGTTAGTTTTCAAAAGGAAATGTTTTTAACAACATTCAGCTCTTGGTTTCTAAGAATTCACTGTTACTTTACAAAGGGAAACATTTCTCTAGACACTCTCCTGACACAAAATGAGTCTCTTTTCGTTCCACACGGGAAATCTTCTTTCTTGACACTCGTCTTGTAGAATTGTGCGTTCCGTGTTAGTTTTCAAAAGGAAATGCTCTTAACAACATTCAGCTCTTGGTTCTTTGAATTCACTGTTACTTTACAAAGGGAAACATTTCTCTAGACACTCTCCTGACACAAAATGAGTCTCTTTTCGTTCCACACGGGAAATCTTCTTTCTTGACCTTCGTCTTGTAGAATTGTGCGTTCCGTGTTAGTTTTCAAAAGGAAATGTTCTTAACAACATTCAGCTCTTGGTTCTTTGAATTCACTGTTACTTTACAAAGGAAACATTTCTCTAGACACTCTCCTGACACAAAATGAGTCTCTTTTCGTTCCACACGGGAAATCTTCTTTCTTGACCTTCGTCTTGTAGAATTGTGCGTTCCGTGTTAGTTTTCAAAAGGAAATGTTCTTAACAACATTCAGCTCTTGGTTCTTTGAATTCACTGTTACTTTACAAAGGGAAACATTTCTCTAGACACTCTCCTGACACAAAATGAGTCTCTTTTCGTTCCACACGGGAAATCTTCTTTCTTGACCTTCGTCTTGTAGAATTGTGCGTTCCGTGTTAGTTTTCAAAAGGAAATGTTCTTAACAACATTCAGCTCTTGGTTCTTTGAATTCACTGTTACTTTACAAAGGAAAACATTTCTCTAGACACTCTCCTGACACAAAATGAGTCTCTTTTCGTTCCACACGGGAAATCTTCTTTCTTGACCTCGTCTTGTAGAATTGTGCGTTCCATGTTAGTTTTCAAAAGGAAATGTTCTTAACAACATTCAGCTCTTGGTTCTTTGAATTCACTGTTACTTTACAAAGGGAAACATTTCTCTAGACACTCTCCTGACACAAAATGAGTCTCTTTTCGTTCCACACGGGAAATCTTCTTTCTTGACCTTCGTCTTGTAGAATTGTGCGTTTCGTGTTAGTTTTCAAAAGGAAATGTTCTTAACAACATTCAGCTCTTGGTTCTTTGAATTCACTGTTACTTTACAAAGGGAAACATTTCTCTAGACACTCTCCTGACACAAAATGAGTCTCTTTTCGTTCCACACGGGAAATCTTCTTTCTTGACCTTCGTCTTGTAGAATTGTGCGTTCCGTGTTAGTTTTCAAAAGGAAATGTTCTTAACAACATTCAGCTCTTGGTTCTTTGAATTCACTGTTACTTTACAAAGGGAAACATTTCTCTAGACACTCTCCTGACACAAAATGAGTCTCTTTTCGTTCCACACGGGAAATCTTCTTTCTTGACCTTCGTCTTGTAGAATTGTGCGTTCCGTGTTAGTTTTCAAAAGGAAATGTTCTTAACAACATTCAGCTCTTGGTTCTTTGAATTCACTGTTACTTTACAAAGGAAAACATTTCTCTAGACACTCTCCTGACACAAAATGAGTCTCTTTTCGTTCCACACGGGAAATCTTCTTTCTTGACCTTCGTCTTGTAGAATTGTGCGTTTCGTGTTAGTTTTCAAAAGGAAATGTTCTTAACAACATTCAGCTCTTGGTTCTTTGAATTCACTGTTACTTTACAAAGGGAAACATTTCTCTAGACACTCTCCTGACACAAAATGAGTCTCTTTTCGTTCCACACGGGAAATCTTCTTTCTTGACCCTCGTCTTGTAGAATTGTGCGTTCCATGTTAGTTTTCAAAAGGAAATGTTCTTAACAACATTCAGCTCTTGGTTCTTTGAATTCACTGTTACTTTACAAAGGAAACATTTCTCTAGACACTCTCCTGACACAAAATGAGTCTCTTTTCGTTCCACACGGGAAATCTTCTTTCTTGACCTTCGTCTTGTAGAATTGTGCGTTTCGTGTTAGTTTTCAAAAGGAAATGATCTTAACAACATTCAGCTCTTGGTTCTTTGAATTCACTGTTACTTTACAAAGGGAAACATTTCTCTAGACACTCTCCTGACACAAAATGAGTCTCTTTTCGTTCCACACGGGAAATCTTCTTTCTTGACCTTCGTCTTGTAGAATTGTGCGTTCCGTGTTAGTTTTCAAAAGGAAATGTTCTTAACAACATTCAGCTCTTGGTTCTTTGAATTCACTGTTACTTTACAAAGGGAAACATTTCTCTAGACACTCTCCTGACACAAAATGAGTCTCTTTTCGTTCCACACGGGAAATCTTCTTTCTTGACCTTCGTCTTGTAGAATTGTGCGTTTCGTGTTAGTTTTCAAAAGGAAATGTTCTTAACAACATTCAGCTCTTGGTTCTTTGAATTCACTGTTACTTTACAAAGGGAAACATTTTCTAGACACTCTCCTGACACAAAATGAGTCTCTTTTCGTTCCACACGGGAAATCTTCTTTCTTGACCTTCGTCTTGTAGAATTGTGCGTTCCGTGTTAGTTTTCAAAAGGAAATGTTCTTAACAACATTCAGCTCTTGGTTCTTTGAATTCACTGTTACTTTACAAAGGGAAACATTTCTCTAGACACTCTCCTGACACAAAATGAGTCTCTTTTCGTTCCACACGGGAAATCTTCTTTCTTGACCTTCGTCTTGTAGAATTGTGCGTTTTGTGTTAGTTTTCAAAAGGAAATGTTCTTAACAACATTCAGCTCTTGGTTCTTTGAATTCACTGTTACTTTACAAAGGGAAACATTTCTCTAGACACTCTCCTGACACAAAATGAGTCTCTTTTCGTTCCACACGGGAAATCTTCTTTCTTGACCTTCGTCTTGTAGAATTGTGCGTTCCGTGTTAGTTTTCAAAAGGAAATGTTCTTAACAACATTCAGCTCTTGGTTCTTTGAATTCACTGTTACTTTACAAAGGGAAACATTTCTCTAGACACTCTCCTGACACAAAATGAGTCTCTTTTCGTTCCACACGGGAAATCTTCTTTCTTGACCTTCGTCTTGTAGAATTGTGCGTTCCGTGTTAGTTTTCAAAAGGAAATGTTCTTAACAACATTCAGCTCTTGGTTCTTTGAATTCACTGTTACTTTACAAAGGGAAACATTTCTCTAGACACTCTCCTGACACAAAATGAGTCTCTTTTCGTTCCACACGGGAAATCTTCTTTCTTGACCTTCGTCTTGTAGAATTGTGCGTTCGTGTTAGTTTTCAAAAGGAAATGTTCTTAACAACATTCAGCTCTTGGTTCTTTGAATTCACTGTTACTTTACAAAGGGAAACATTTCTCTAGACACTCTCCTGACACAAAATGAGTCTCTTTTCGTTCCACACGGGAAATCTTCTTTCTTGACCTTCGTCTTGTAGAATTGTGCGTTTCGTGTTAGTTTTCAAAAGGAAATGTTCTTAACAACATTCAGCTCTTGGTTCTTTGAATTCACTGTTACTTTACAAAGGGAAACATTTCTCTAGACACTCTCCTGACACAAAATGAGTCTCTTTTCGTTCCACACGGGAAATCTTCTTTCTTGACCTTCGTCTTGTAGAATTGTGCGTTCCGTGTTAGTTTTCAAAAGGAAATGTTCTTAACAACATTCAGCTCTTGGTTCATTGAATTCACTGTTACTTTACAAAGGGAAACATTTCTCTAGACACTCTCCTGACACAAAATGAGCCTCCTTTCGTTCCACACGGGAAATCTTCTTTCTTGACCTTCGTCTTGTAGAATTGTGCGTTTTGTGTTAGTTTTCAAAAGGAAATGTTCTTAACAACATTCAGCTCTTGGTTCTTTGAATTCACTGTTACTTTACAAAGGGAAACATTTCTCTAGACACTCTCCTGACACAAAATGAGTCTCTTTTCGTTCCACACGGGAAATCTTCTTTCTTGACCTCGTCTTGTAGAATTGTGCGTTCCGTGTTAGTTTTCAAAAGGAAATGTTCTTAACAACATTCAGCTCTTGGTTCTTTGAATTCACTGTTACTTTACAAAGGGAAACATTTCTCTAGACACTCTCCTGACACAAAATGAGTCTCTTTTCGTTCCACACGGGAAATCTTCTTTCTTGACCTTCGTCTTGTAGAATTGTGCGTTCCGTGTTAGTTTTCAAAAGGAAATGCTCTTAACAACATTCAGCTCTTGGTTCTTTGAATTCACTGTTACTTTACAAAGGGAAACATTTCTCTAGACACTCTCCTGACACAAAATGAGTCTCTTTTCGTTCCACACGGGAAATCTTCTTTCTTGACCTTCGTCTTGTAGAATTGTGCGTTCCGTGTTAGTTTTCAAAAGGAAATGTTCTTAACAACATTCAGCTCTTGGTTCTTTGAATTCACTGTTACTTTACAAAGGGAAACATTTCTCTAGACACTCTCCTGACACAAAATGAGTCTCTTTTCGTTCCACACGGGAAATCTTCTTTCTTGACCTTCGTCTTGTAGAATTGTGCGTTCGTGTTAGTTTTCAAAAGGAAATGTTCTTAACAACATTCAGCTCTTGGTTCTTTGAATTCACTGTTACTTTACACAGGAAAACATTTCTCTAGACACTCTCCTGACACAAAATGAGTCTCTTTTCGTTCCACACGGGAAATCTTCTTTCTTGACCTTCGTCTTGTAGAATTGTGCGTTCCGTGTTAGTTTTCAAAAGGAAATGTTCTTAACAACATTCAGCTCTTGGTTCTTTGAATTCACTGTTACTTTACAAAGGGAAACATTTCTCTAGACACTCTCCTGACACAAAATGAGTCTCTTTTCGTTCCACACGGGAAATCTTCTTTCTTGACCTTCGTCTTGTAGAATTGTGCGTTCGTGTTAGTTTTCAAAAGGAAATGTTCTTAACAACATTCAGCTCTTGGTTCTTTGAATTCACTGTTACTTTACAAAGGGAAACATTTCTCTAGACACTCTCCTGACACAAAATGAGTCTCTTTTCGTTCCACACGGGATATCTTCTTTCTTGACCTTCGTCTTGTAGAATTGTGCCTTCGCTGTTAGTTTTCAAAAGGAAATGTTCTTAACAACATTCAGCTCTTGGTTCTTTGAATTCACTGTTACTTTACACAGGGAAACATTTCTCTAGACTCTCTCCTGACACAAAATGAGTCTCTTTTCGTTCCACACGGGAAATCTTCTTTCTTGACCTTCGTCTTGTAGAATTGTGCGTTTCGTGTTAGTTTTCAAAAGGAAATGTTCTTAACAACATTCAGCTCTTGGTTCTTTGAATTCACTGTTACTTTACAAAGGGAAACATTTCTCTAGACACTCTCCTGACACAAAATGAGTCTCTTTTCGTTCCACACGGGAAATCTTCTTTCTTGACCTTCGTCTTGTAGAATTGTGCGTTTCGTGTTAGTTTTCAAAAGGAAATGTTTTTAACAACATTCAGCTCTTGGTTCTTTGAATTCACTGTTACTTTACAAAGGGAAACATTTCTCTAGACACTCTCCTGACACAAAATGAGTCTCTTTTCGTTCCACACGGGAAATCTTCTTTCTTGACCTTCGTCTTGTAGAATTGTGCGTTCCGTGTTAGTTTTCAAAAGGAAATGTTCTTAACAACATTCAGCTCTTGGTTCTTTGAATTCACTGTTACTTTACAAAGGGAAACATTTCTCTAGACACTCTCCTGACACAAAATGAGTCTCTTTTCGTTCCACACGGGAAATCTTCTTTCTTGACCTTCGTCTTGTAGAATTGTGCGTTCCGTGTTAGTTTTCAAAAGGAAATGTTCTTAACAACATTCAGCTCTTGGTTCTTTGAATTCACTGTTACTTTACAAAGGAAAACATTTCTCTAGACACTCTCCTGACACAAAATGAGTCTCTTTTCGTTCCACACGGGAAATCTTCTTTCTTGACCTTCGTCTTGTAGAATTGTGCGTTCCGTGTTAGTTTTCAAAAGGAAATGTTCTTAACAACATTCAGCTCTTGGTTCTTTGAATTCACTGTTACTTTACAAAGGAAACATTTCTCTAGACACTCTCCTGACACAAAATGAGTCTCTTTTCGTTCCACACGGGAAATCTTCTTTCTTGACCTTCGTCTTGTAGAATTGTGCGTTCCATGTTAGTTTTCAAAAGGAAATGTTCTTAACAACATTCAGCTCTTGGTTCTTTGAATTCACTGTTACTTTACAAAGGGAAACATTTCTCTAGACACTCTCCTGACACAAAATGAGTCTGTTTTCGTTCCACACGGGAAATCTTCTTTCTTGACCTTCGTCTTCTAGAATTGTGCGTTCCGTGATAATTTTCAAAAGGAAATGTTCTTAACAACATTCAGCTCTTGGTTCTTTGAATTTACTGTTACTTTACAAAGAGAAATATTTCTCTAGACACTCTCCTGACACAAAATGAGTCTCTTTTCGTTCCACACGGGAAATCTTCTTTCTTGACCTTCGTCTTGTAGAATTGTGCGTTCCGTGTTAGTTTTCAAAAGGAAATGTTCTTAACAACATTCAGCTCTTGGTTCTTTGAATTCACTGTTACTTTACAAAGGGAAACATTTCTCTAGACACTCTCCTGACACAAAATGAGTCTCTTTTCGTTCCACACGGGAAATCTTCTTTCTTGACCTTCGTCTTGTAGAATTGTGCGTTCCGTGTTAGTTTTCAAAAGGAAATGTTCTTAACAACATTCAGCTCTTGGTTCTTTGAATTCACTGTTACTTTACAAAGGGAAACATTTCTCTAGACACTCTCCTGACACAAAATGAGTCTCTTTTCGTTCCACACGGGAAATCTTCTTTCTTGACCTTCGTCTTGTAGAATTGTGCGTTCCGTGTTAGTTTTCAAAAGGAAATGTTCTTAACAACATTCAGCTCTTGGTTCTTTGAATTCACTGTTACTTTACAAAGGAAAACATTTCTCTAGACACTCTCCTGACACAAAATGAGTCTCTTTTCGTTCCACACGGGAAATCTTCTTTCTTGACCTTCGTCTTGTAGAATTGTGCGTTTCGTGTTAGTTTTCAAAAGGAAATGTTCTTAACAACATTCAGCTCTTGGTTCTTTGAATTCACTGTTACTTTACAAAGGGAAACATTTCTCTAGACACTCTCCTGACACAAAATGAGTCTCTTTTCGTTCCACACGGGAAATCTTCTTTCTTGACCTTCGCCTTGTAGAATTGTGCGTTCCGTGTTAGTTTTCAAAAGGAAATGTTCTTAACAACATTCAGCTCTTGGTTCTTTGAATTCACTGTTACTTTACAAAAGGAAACACATCTCTAGACACTCTCCTGACACAAAATGAGTCTCTTTTCGTTCCACACGGGAAATCTTCTTTCTTGACCTTCGTCTTGTAGAATTGTGCGTTTCGTGTTAGTTTTCAAAAGGAAATGTTCTTAACAACATTCAGCTCTTGGTTCTTTGAATTCACTGTTACTTTACAAAGGGAAACATTTCTCTAGACACTCTCCTGACACAAAATGAGTCTCTTTTCGTTCCACACGGGAAATCTTCTTTCTTGACCTTCGTCTTGTAGAATTGTGCGTTCCGTGTTAGTTTTCAAAAGGAAATGTTCTTAACAACATTCAGCTCTTGGTTCTTTGAATTCACTGTTACTTTACAAAGGGAAACATTTCTCTAGACACTCTCCTGACACAAAATGAGTCTCTTTTCGTTCCACACGGGAAATCTTCTTTCTTGACCTTCGTCTTGTAGAATTGTGCGTTCCGTGTTAGTTTTCAAAAGGAAATGTTCTTAACAACATTCAGCTCTTGGTTCTTTGAATTCACTGTTACTTTACAAAGGAAAACATTTCTCTAGACACTCTCCTGACACAAAATGAGTCTCTTTTCGTTCCACACGGGAAATCTTCTTTCTTGACCTTCGTCTTGTAGAATTGTGCGTTCCGTGTTAGTTTTCAAAAGGAAATGTTCTTAACAACATTCAGCTCTTGGTTCTTTGAATTCACTGTTACTTTACAAAGGGAAACATTTCTCTAGACACTCTCCTGACACAAAATGAGTCTCTTTTCGTTCCACACGGGAAATCTTCTTTCTTGACCTTCGTCTTGTAGAATTGTGCGTTCCGTGTTAGTTTTCAAAAGGAAATGTTCTTAACAACATTCAGCTCTTGGTTCTTTGAATTCACTGTTACTTTACAAAGGGAAACATTTCTCTAGACACTCTCCTGACACAAAATGAGTCTCTTTTCGTTCCACACGGGAAATCTTCTTTCTTGACCTTCGTCTTGTAGAATTGTGCGTTCCGTGTTAGTTTTCAAAAGGAAATGTTCTTAACAACATTCAGCTCTTGGTTCTTTGAATTCACTGTTACTTTACAAAGGGAAACATTTCTCTAGACACTCTCCTGACACAAAATGAGTCTCTTTTCGTTCCACACGGGAAATCTTCTTTCTTGACCTTCGTCTTGTAGAATTGTGCGTTCCGTGTTAGTTTTCAAAAGGAAATGTTCTTAACAACATTCAGCTCTTGGTTCTTTGAATTCACTGTTACTTTACAAAGGGAAACATTTCTCTAGACACTCTCCTGACACAAAATGAGTCTCTTTTCGTTCCACACGGGAAATCTTCTTTCTTGACCTTCGTCTTGTAGAATTGTGCGTTCCGTGTTAGTTTTCAAAAGGAAATGTTCTTAACAACATTCAGCTCTTGGTTCTTTGAATTCACTGTTACTTTACAAAGGGAAACATTTCTCTAGACACTCTCCTGACACAAAATGAGTCTCTTTTCGTTCCACACGGGAAATCTTCTTTCTTGACCTCGTCTTGTAGAATTGTGCGTTCCGTGTTAGTTTTCAAAAGGAAATGTTCTTAACAACATTCAGCTCTTGGTTCTTTGAATTCACTGTTACTTTACAAAGGGAAACATTTCTCTAGACACTCTCCTGACACAAAATGAGTCTCTTTTCGTTCCACACGGGAAATCTTCTTTCTTGACCTTCGTCTTGTAGAATTGTGCGTTCCGTGTTAGTTTTCAAAAGGAAATGTTCTTAACAACATTCAGCTCTTGGTTCTTTGAATTCACTGTTACTTTACAAAGGGAAACATTTCTCTAGACACTCTCCTGACACAAAATGAGTCTCTTTTCGTTCCACACGGGAAATCTTCTTTCTTGACCTTCGTCTTGTAGAATTGTGCGTTCCGTGTTAGTTTTCAAAAGGAAATGTTCTTAACAACATTCAGCTCTTGGTTCTTTGAATTCACTGTTACTTTACAAAGGGAAACATTTCTCTAGACACTCTCCTGACACAAAATGAGTCTCTTTTCGTTCCACACGGGAAATCTTCTTTCTTGACCTTCGTCTTGTAGAATTGTGCGTTCGTGTTAGTTTTCAAAAGGAAATGTTCTTAACAACATTCAGCTCTTGGTTCTTTGAATTCACTGTTACTTTACAAAGGGAAACATTTCTCTAGACACTCTCCTGACACAAAATGAGTCTCTTTTCGTTCCACACGGGAAATCTTCTTTCTTGACCTTCGTCTTGTAGAATTGTGCGTTCCGTGTTAGTTTTCAAAAGGAAATGTTCTTAACAACATTCAGCTCTTGGTTCTTTGAATTCACTGTTACTTTACAAAGGGAAACATTTCTCTAGACACTCTCCTGACACAAAATGAGTCTCTTTTCGTTCCACACGGGAAATCTTCTTTCTTGACCTTCGTCTTGTAGAATTGTGCGTTCCGTGTTAGTTTTCAAAAGGAAATGTTCTTAACAACATTCAGCTCTTGGTTCTTTGAATTCACTGTTACTTTACAAAGGGAAACATTTCTCTAGACACTCTCCTGACACAAAATGAGTCTCTTTTCGTTCCACACGGGAAATCTTCTTTCTTGACCTTCGTCTTGTAGAATTGTGCGTTCCGTGTTAGTTTTCAAAAGGAAATGTTCTTAACAACATTCAGCTCTTGGTTCTTTGAATTCACTGTTACTTTACAAAGGGAAACATTTCTCTAGACACTCTCCTGACACAAAATGAGTCTCTTTTCGTTCCACACGGGAAATCTTCTTTCTTGACCTTCGTCTTGTAGAATTGTGCGTTCCGTGTTAGTTTTCAAAAGGAAATGTTCTTAACAACATTCAGCTCTTGGTTCTTTGAATTCACTGTTACTTTACAAAGGGAAACATTTCTCTAGACACTCTCCTGACACAAAATGAGTCTCTTTTCGTTCCACACGGGAAATCTTCTTTCTTGACCTTCGTCTTGTAGAATTGTGCGTTCCGTGTTAGTTTTCAAAAGGAAATGTTCTTAACAACATTCAGCTCTTGGTTCTTTGAATTCACTGTTACTTTACAAAGGAAAACATTTCTCTAGACACTCTCCTGACACAAAATGAGTCTCTTTTCGTTCCACACGGGAAATCATCTTTCTTGACCTTCGTCTTGTAGAATTGTGCGTTTCGTGTTAGTTTACAAAAGGAAATGTTCTTAACAACATTCAGCTCTTGGTTCTTTGAATTCACTGTTACTTTACAAAGGGAAACATTTCTCTAGACACTCTCCTGACACAAAATGAGTCTCTTTTCGTTCCACACGGGAAATCTTCTTTCTTGACCCTCGTCTTGTAGAATTGTGCGTTCCGTGTTAGTTTTCAAAAGGAAATGCTCTTAACAACATTCAGCTCTTGGTTTTTGAATTCACTGTTACTTTACACAGGGAAACATTTCTCTAGACACTCTCCTGACACAAAATGAGTCTCTTTTCGTTCCACACGGGAAATCTTCTTTCTTGACCTTCGTCTTGTAGAATTGTGCGTTTCGTGTTAGTTTTCAAAAGGAAATGTTCTTAACAACATTCAGCTCTTGGTTCTTTGAATTCACTGTTACTTTACAAAGGGAAACATTTCTCTAGACACTCTCCTGACACAAAATGAGTCTCTTTTCGTTCCACACGGGAAATCTTCTTTCTTGACCCTCGTCTTGTAGAATTGTGCGTTCCGTGTTAGTTTTCAAAAGGAAATGTTCTTAACAACATTCAGCTCTTGGTTCTTTGAATTCACTGTTACTTTACAAAGGGAAAACATTTCTCTAGACACTCTCCTGACACAAAATGAGTCTCTTTTCGTTCCACACGGGAAATCTTCTTTCTTGACCTTCGTCTTGTAGAATTGTGCGTTCCGTGTTAGTTTTCAAAAGGAAATGTTCTTAACAACATTCAGCTCTTGGTTCTTTGAATTCACTGTTACTTTACAAAGGGAACATTTCTCTAGACACTCTCCTGACACAAAATGAGTCTCTTTTCGTTCCACACGGGAAATCTTCTTTCTTGACCTTCGTCTTGTAGAATTGTGCGTTCCGTGTTAGTTTTCAAAAGGAAATGTTCTTAACAACATTCAGCTCTTGGTTCTTTGAATTCACTGTTACTTTACAAAGGGAAACATTTCTCTAGACACTCTCCTGACACAAAATGAGTCTCTTTTCGTTCCACACGGGAAATCTTCTTTCTTGACCTTCGTCTTGTAGAATTGTGCGTTTCGTGTTAGTTTTCAAAAGGAAATGTTCTTAACAACATTCAGCTCTTGGTTCTTTGAATTCACTGTTACTTTACAAAGGGAAACATTTCTCTAGACACTCTCCTGACACAAAATGAGTCTCTTTTCGTTCCACACGGGAAATCTTCTTTCTTGACCTTCGTCTTGTAGAATTGTGCGTTCCGTGTTAGTTTTCAAAAGGAAATGTTCTTAACAACATTCAG
The DNA here is from genome assembly GCF_020740685.1 of Jaculus jaculus. Taxonomy (NCBI): domain Eukaryota; kingdom Metazoa; phylum Chordata; class Mammalia; order Rodentia; family Dipodidae; genus Jaculus; species Jaculus jaculus. The sequence continues at coordinate 23,588 of NW_025423424.1, forward strand.
CTCTTGGTTCATTGAATTCACTGTTACTTTACAAAGGGAAACATTTCTCTAGACACTCTCCTGACACAAAATGAGTCTCTTTTCGTTCCACACGGGAAATCTTCTTTCTTGACCTTCGTCTTGTAGAATTGTGCGTTCGTGTTAGTTTTCAAAAGGAAATGTTCTTAACAACATTCAGCTCTTGGTTCTTTGAATTCACTGTTACTTTACAAAGGGAAACATTTCTCTAGACACTCTCCTGACACAAAATGAGTCTCTTTTCGTTCCACACGGGAAATCTTCTTTCTTGACCTTCGTCTTGTAGAATTGTGCGTTCCGTGTTAGTTTTCAAAAGGAAATGTTCTTAACAACATTCAGCTCTTGGTTCTTTGAATTCACTGTTACTTTACAAAGGGAAACATTTCTCTAGACACTCTCCTGACACAAAATGAGTCTCTTTTCGTTCCACACGGGAAATCTTCTGTCTTGACCTTCGTCTTGTAGAATTGTGCGTTCCGTGTTAGTTTTCAAAAGGAAATGTTCTTAACAACATTCAGCTCTTGGTTTCTTTGAATTCACTGTTACTTTACAAAGGGAAACATTTCTCTAGACACTCTCCTGACACAAAATGAGTCTCTTTTCGTTCCACACGGGAAATCTTCTTTCTTGACCTTCGTCTTGTAGAATTGTGCGTTCCGTGTTAGTTTTCAAAAGGAAATGTTCTTAACAACATTCAGCTCTTGGTTCTTTGAATTCACTGTTACTTTACAAAGGAAAACATTTCTCTAGACACTCTCCTGACACAAAATGAGTCTCTTTTCGTTCCACACGGGAAATCTTCTTTCTTGACCTTCGTCTTGTAGAATTGTGCGTTCCGTGTTAGTTTTCAAAAGGAAATGCTGTTAACAACATTCAGCTCTTGGTTCTTTGAATTCACTGTTACTTTACACAGGAAAACATTTCACTAGACACTCTCCTGACACAAAATGAGTCTCTTTTCGTTCCACACGGGAAATCTTCTTTCTTGACCTTCGTCTTGTAGAATTGTGCGTTTCGTGTTAGTTTTCAAAAGGAAATGTTCTTAACAACATTCAGCTCTTGGTTCTTTGAATTCACTCTTACTTTACAAAGGGAAACATTTCTCTAGACACTCTCCTGACACAAAATGAGTCTCTTTTCGTTCCACACGGGAAATCTTCTTTCTTGACCTTCGTCTTGTAGAATTGTGCGTTTCGTGTTAGTTTTCAAAAGGAAATGTTCTTAACAACATTCAGCTCTTGGTTCTTTGAATTCACTGTTACTTTACAAAGGGAAACATTTCTCTAGACACTCTCCTGACACAAAATGAGTCTCTTTTCGTTCCACACGGGAAATCTTCTTTCTTGACCTTCGTCTTGTAGAATTGTGCGTTCCGTGTTAGTTTTCAAAAGGAAATGTTCTTAACAACATTCAGCTCTTGGTTCTTTGAATTCACTGTTACTTTACAAAGGGAAACATTTCTCTAGACACTCTCCTGACACAAAATGAGTCTCTTTTCGTTCCACACGGGAAATCTTCTTTCTTGACCTTCGTCTTGTAGAATTGTGCGTTCCGTGTTAGTTTTCAAAAGGAAATGTTCTTAACAACATTCAGCTCTTGGTTCTTTGAATTCACTGTTACTTTACAAAGGGAAACATTTCTCTAGACACTCTCCTGACACAAAATGAGTCTCTTTTCGTTCCACACGGGAAATCTTCTTTCTTGACCTTCGTCTTGTAGAATTGTGCGTTCCGTGTTAGTTTTCAAAAGGAAATGTTCTTAACAACATTCAGCTCTTGTTTCTTTGAATTCACTGTTACTTTACAAAGGGAAACATTTCTCTAGACACTCTCCTGACACAAAATGAGTCTCTTTTCGTTCCACACGGGAAATCTTCTTTCTTGACCTTCGTCTTGTAGAATTGTGCGTTCCGTGTTAGTTTTCAAAAGGAAATGTTCTTAACAACATTCAGCTCTTGGTTCTTTGAATTCACTGTTACTTTACAAAGGGAAACATTCTCTAGACACTCTCCTGACACAAAATGAGTCTCTTTTCGTTCCACACGGGAAATCTTCTTTCTTGACCTTCGTCTTGTAGAATTGTGCGTTCCGTGTTAGTTTTCAAAAGGAAATGTGCTTAACAACATTCAGCTCTTGGTTCTTGAATTCACTGTTACTTTACAAAGGGAAACATTTCTCTAGACACTCTCCTGACACAAAATGAGTCTCTTTTCGTTCCACACGGGAAATCTTCTTTCTTGACCTTCGTCTTGTAGAATTGTGCGTTCCGTGTTAGTTTTTCAAAAGGAAATGTTCTTAACAACATTCAGCTCTTGGTTCTTTGAATTCACTGTTACTTTACAAAGGGAAACATTTCTCTAGACACTCTCCTGACACAAAATGAGTCTCTTTTCGTTCCACACGGGAAATCTTCTTTCTTGACCTCGTCTTGTAGAATTGTGCGTTCGGTGTTAGTTTTCAATAGGAAATGTTCTAAACAACATTCAGCTCTTGGTTCATTGAATTCACTGTTACTTTACAAAGGGAAACATTTCTCTAGACACTCTCCTGACACAAAATGAGTCTCTTTTCGTTCCACACGGGAAATCTTCTTTCTTGACCTTCGTCTTGTAGAATTGTGCGTTCCGTGTTAGTTTTCAAAAGGAAATGTTCTTAACAACATTCAGCTCTTGGTTCTTTGAATTCACTGTTACTTTACAAAGGGAAGCATTTCTCTAGACACTCTCCTGACACAAAATGAGTCTCTTTTCGTTCCACACGGGAAATCTTCTTTCTTGACCTTCGTCTTGTAGAATTGTGCGTTCCGTGTTAGTTTTCAAAAGGAAATGTTCTTAACAACATTCAGCTCTTGTTCTTTGAATTCACTGTTACTTTACAAAGGGAAACATTTCTCTAGACACTCTCCTGACACAAAATGAGTCTCTTTTCGTTCCACACGGGAAATCTTCTTTCTTGACCTTCGTCTTGTAGAATTGTGCGTTTCGTGTTAGTTTTCAAAAGGAAATGTTCTTAACAACATTCAGCTCTTGGTTCTTTGAATTCACTGTTACTTTACAAAGGGAAACATTTCTCTAGACACTCTCCTGACACAAAATGAGTCTCTTTTCGTTCCACACGGGAAATCTTCTTTCTTGACCCTCGTCTTGTAGAATTGTGCGTTCCGTGTTAGTTTTCAAAAGGAAATGTTCTTAACAACATTCAGCTCTTGGTTCTTTGAATTCACTGTTACTTTACAAAGGGAAACATTTCTCTAGACACTCTCCTGACACAAAATGAGTCTCTTTTCGTTCCACACGGGAATTCTTCTTTCTTGACCTTCGTCTTGTAGAATTGTGCGTTCCGTGTTAGTTTTCAAAAGGAAATGTTCTTAACAACATTCAGCTCTTGGTTCTTTGAATTCACTGTTACTTTACAAAGGGAAACATTTCTCTAGACACTCTCCTGACACAAAATGAGTCTCTTTTCGTTCCACACGGGAAATCTTCTTTCTTGACCTTCGCCTTGTAGAATGGTGCGTTCCGTGTTAGTTTTCAAAAGGAAATGTTCTTAACAACATTCAGCTCTTGGTTCTTTGAATTCACTCTTACTTTACAAAGGGAAACATTTCTCTAGACACTCTCCTGACACAAAATGAGTCTCTTTTCGTTCCACACGGGAAATCTTCTTTCTTGACCTTCGTCTTGTAGAATTGTGCGTTTCGTGTTAGTTTTCAAAAGGAAATGTTCTTAACAACATTCAGCTCTTGGTTCTTTGAATTCACTGTTACTTTACAAAGGGAAACATTTCTCTAGACACTCTCCTGACACAAAATGAGTCTCTTTTCGTTCCACACGGGAAATCTTCTTTCTTGACCTTCGTCTTGTAGAATTGTGCGTTCCGTGTTAGTTTTCAAAAGGAAATGTTCTTAACAACATTCAGCTCTTGGTTCTTTGAATTCACTGTTACTTTACACAGGAAAACATTTCTCTAGACACTCTCCTGACACAAAATGAGTCTCTTTTCGTTCCACACGGGAAATCTTCTTTCTTGACCTTCGTCTTGTAGAATTGTGCGTTCCGTGTTAGTTTTCAAAAGGAAATGTTCTTAACAACATTCAGCTCTTGGTTCTTTGAATTCACTCTTACTTTACAAAGGGAAACATTTCTCTAGACACTCTCCTGACACAAAATGAGTCTCTTTTCGTTCCACACGGGAAATCTTCTTTCTTGACCTTCGTCTTGTAGAATTGTGCGTTCCGTGTTAGTTTTCAAAAGGAAATGTTCTTAACAACATTCAGCTCTTGGTTCTTTGAATTCACTGTTACTTTACAAAGGAAACATTTCTCTAGACACTCTCCTGACACAAAATGAGTCTCTTTTCGTTCCACACGGAAATCTTCTTTCTTGACCTTCGTCTTGTAGAATTGTGCGTTCCGTGTTAGTTTTCAAAAGGAAATGTTCTTAACAACATTCAGCTCTTGGTTCTTTGAATTCACTGTTACTTTACAAAGGGAAACATTTCTCTAGACACTCTCCTGACACAAAATGAGTCTCTTTTCGTTCCACACGGGAAATCTTCTTTCTTGACCTTCGTCTTGTAGAATTGTGCGTTTCGTGTTAGTTTTCAAAAGGAAATGTTCTTAACAACATTCAGCTCTTGGTTCTTTGAATTCACTGTTACTTTACAAAGGGAAACATTTCTCTAGACACTCTCCTGACACAAAATGAGTCTCTTTTCGTTCCACACGGGAAATCTTCTTTCTTGACCTTCGTCTTGTAGAATTGTGCGTTTCGTGTTAGTTTTCAAAAGGAAATGTTCTTAACAACATTCAGCTCTTGGTTTTTGAATTCACTGTTACTTTACAAAGGGAAACATTCTCTAGACACTCTCCTGACACAAAATGAGTCTCTTTTCGTTCCACACGGGAAATCTTCTTTCTTGACCTTCGTCTTGTAGAATTGTGCGTTCCGTGTTAGTTTTCAAAAGGAAATGTTCTTAACAACATTCAGCTCTTGGTTCTTTGAATTCACTGTTACTTTACAAAGGGAAACATTTCTCTAGACACTCTCCTGACACAAAATGAGTCTCTTTTCGTTCCACACGGGAAATCTTCTTTCTTGACTTCGTCTTGTAGAATTGTGCGTTCCGTGTTAGTTTTCAAAAGGAAATGTTCTTAACAACATTCAGCTCTTGGTTCTTTGAATTCACTGTTACTTTACAAAGGGAAACATTTCTCTAGACACTCTCCTGACACAAAATGAGTCTCTTTTCGTTCCACACGGGAAATCTTCTTTCTTGACCTTCGTCTTGTAGAATTGTGCGTTCCGTGTTAGTTTTCAAAAGGAAATGTTCTTAACAACATTCAGCTCTTGGTTCTTTGAATTCACTGTTACTTTACAAAGGGAAACATTTCTCTAGACACTCTCCTGACACAAAATGAGTCTCTTTTCGTTCCACACGGGAAATCTTCTTTCTTGACCTTCGTCTTGTAGAATTGTGCGTTCCGTGTTAGTTTTCAAAAGGAAATGTTCTTAACAACATTCAGCTCTTGGTTCTTTGAATTCACTGTTACTTTACAAAGGGAAACATTTCTCTAGACACTCTCCTGACACAAAATGAGTCTCTTTTCGTTCCACACGGGAAATCTTCTTTCTTGACCTTCGTCTTGTAGAATTGTGCGTTCCGTGTTAGTTTTCAAAAGGAAATGTTCTTAACAACATTCAGCTCTTGGTTTTTGAATTCACTGTTACTTTACAAAGGGAAACATTTCTCTAGACACTCTCCTGACACAAAATGAGTCTCTTTTCGTTCCACACGGGAAATCTTCTTTCTTGACCTTCGTCTTGTAGAATTGTGCGTTCCGTGTTAGTTTTCAAAAGGAAATGTTCTTAACAACATTCAGCTCTTGGTTCTTTGAATTCACTGTTACTTTACAAAGGGAAACATTTCTCTAGACACTCTCCTGACACAAAATGAGTCTCTTTTCGTTCCACACGGGAAATCTTCTTTCTTGACCTTCGTCTTGTAGAATTGTGCGTTCCGTGTTAGTTTTCAAAAGGAAATGTTCTTAACAACATTCAGCTCTTGGTTCTTTGAATTCACTGTTACTTTACAAAGGAAACACTTCTCTAGACACTCTCCTGACACAAAATGAGTCTCTTTTCGTTCCACACGGGAAATCTTCTTTCTTGACCTTCGTCTTGTAGAATTGTGCGTTCCGTGTTAGTTTTCAAAAGGAAATGTTCTTAACAACATTCAGCTCTTGGTTCTTTGAATTCACTGTTACTTTACAAAGGGAAACATTTCTCTAGACACTCTCCTGACACAAAATGAGTCTCTTTTCGTTCCACACGGGAAATCTTCTTTCTTGACCTTCGTCTTGTAGAATTGTGCGTTCCGTGTTAGTTTTCAAAAGGAAATGTTCTTAACAACATTCAGCTCTTGGTTCTTTGAATTCACTGTTACTTTACAAAGGAAAACATTTCTCTAGACACTCTCCTGACACAAAATGAGTCTCTTTTCGTTCCACACGGGAAATCTTCTTTCTTGACCTTCGTCTTGTAGAATTGTGCGTTCCGTGTTAGTTTTCAAAAGGAAATGTTCTTAACAACATTCAGCTCTTGGTTCTTTGAATTCACTCTTACTTTACAAAGGGAAACATCTCTCTAGACACTCTCCTGACACAAAATGAGTCTCTTTTCGTTCCACACGGGAAATCTTCTTTCTTGACCTTCGTCTTGTAGAATTGTGCGTTTCGTGTTAGTTTTCAAAAGGAAATGTTCTTAACAACATTCAGCTCTTGGTTCTTTGAATTCACTGTTACTTTACAAAGGGAAACATTTCTCTAGACACTCTCCTGACACAAAATGAGTCTCTTTTCGTTCCACACGGGAAATCTTCTTTCTTGACCTTCGTCTTGTAGAATTGTGCGTTCCGTGTTAGTTTTCAAAAGGAAATGTTCTTAACAACATTCAGCTCTTGGTTCTTTGAATTCACTGTTACTTTACAAAGGGAAACATTTCTCTAGACACTCTCCTGACACAAAATGAGTCTCTTTTCGTTCCACACGGGAAATCTTCTTTCTTGACCTTCGTCTTGTAGAATTGTGCGTTCCGTGTTAGTTTTCAAAAGGAAATGTTCTTAACAACATTCAGCTCTTGGTTCTTTGAATTCACTGTTACTTTACAAAGGGAAACATTTCTCTAGACACTCTCCTGACACAAAATGAGTCTCTTTTCGTTCACACGGGAAATCTTCTTTCTTGACCTTCGTCTTGTAGAATTGTGCGTTCCGTGTTAGTTTTCAAAAGGAAATGTTCTTAACAACATTCAGCTCTTGGTTCTTTGAATTCACTGTTACTTTACAAAGGGAAACATTTCTCTAGACACTCTCCTGACACAAAATGAGTCTCTTTTCGTTCCACACGGGAAATCTTCTCTTTACCTTCGTCTTCTAGAATTGTGCGTTCCCTGTTAGTTTTCAAAAGGAAATGTTCTTAACAACATTCAGCTCTTGGTTCTTTGAATTCACTGTTACTTTACAAAGGGAAACATTTCTCTAGACACTCTCCTGACACAAAATGAGTCTCTTTTCGTTCCACACGGGAAATCTTCTTTCTTGACCTTCGTCTTGTAGAATTGTGCGTTCCGTGTTAGTTTTCAAAAGGAAATGTTCTTAACAACATTCAGCTCTTGGTTCTTTGAATTCACTGTTACTTTACAAAGGGAAACATTTCTCTAGACACTCTCCTGACACAAAATGAGTCTCTTTTCGTTCCACACGGGAAATCTTCTTTCTTGACTATCCTCTTGTAGAATTGTGAGTTCCGTGTTAGTTTTCAAAAGGAAATGTTCTTAACAACATTCAGCACTTTGTTTCTTGAATTCACTGTTACTTTACAAAGAGACACATTTCTCTAGACACTCTCCTGACACAAAATGAGTCTCTTTTCGTTCCACACGGGAAATCTTCTTTCTTGACCTTCGTCTTGTAGAATTGTGAGTTCCATGTTAGTTTTCAAAAGGAAATGTTCTTAACAACATTCAGCTCTTGGTTCTTTGAATTCACTGTTACTTTACAAAGGGAAACATTTCTCTAGACACTCTCCTGACACAAAATGAGTCTCTTTTCGTTCCACACGGGAAATCTTCTTTCTTGACCTTCGTCTTGTAGAATTGTGCGTTCCGTGTTAGTTTTCAAAAGGAAATGTTCTTAACAACATTCAGCTCTTGGTTCTTTGAATTCACTGTTACTTTACAAAGGGAAACATTTCTCTAGACACTCTCCTGACACAAAATGAGTCTCTTTTCGTTCCACACGGGAAATCTTCTTTCTTGACCTTCGTCTTGTAGAATTGTGCGTTCCGTGTTAGTTTTCAAAAGGAAATGTTCTTAACAACATTCAGCTCTTGGTTCTTTGAATTCACTGTTACTTTACAAAGGGAAACATTTCTCTAGACACTCTCCTGACACAAAATGAGTCTCTTTTCGTTCCACACGGGAAATCTTCTTTCTTGACCTTCGTCTTGTAGAATTGTGCGTTCCGTGTTAGTTTTCAAAAGGAAATGTTCTTAACAACATTCAGCTCTTGGTTCTTTGAATTCACTGTTACTTTACAAAGGGAAACATTCTCTAGACACTCTCCTGACACAAAATGAGTCTCTTTTCGTTCCACACGGGAAATCTTCTTTCTTGACCTTCGTCTTGTAGAATTGTGCGTTTCGTGTTAGTTTTCAAAAGGAAATGTTCTTAACAACATTCAGCTCTTGGTTCTTTGAATTCACTGTTACTTTACAAAGGGAAACATTTCTCTAGACACTCTCCTGACACAAAATGAGTCTCTTTTCGTTCCACACGGGAAATCTTCTTTCTTGACTTTCGCCTTGTAGAATTGTGCGTTCCGTGTTAGTTTTCAAAAGGAAATGTTCTTAACAACATTCAGCTCTTGGTTCATTGAATTCTTTGTTACTTTACAAAGGAAAACATTCTCTAGACACTCTCCTGACACAAAATGAGTCTCTTTTCGTTCCACACGGGAAATCTTCTTTCTTGACCTTCGTCTTGTAGAATTGTGCGTTCCGTGTTAGTTTTCAAAAGGAAATGTTCTTAACAACATTCAGCTCTTGGTTCTTTGAATTCACTGTTACTTTACACAGGAAAACATTTCTCTAGACACTCTCCTGACACAAAATGAGTCTCTTTTCGTTCCACACGGGAAATCTTCTTTCTTGACCTTCGTCTTGTAGAATTGTGCGTTCCGTGTTAGTTTTCAAAAGGAAATGTTCTTAACAACATTCAGCTCTTGGTTCTTTGAATTCACTCTTACTTTACAAAGGGAAATATTTCTCTAGACACTCTCCTGACACAAAATGAGTCTCTTTTCGTTCCACACGGGAAATCTTCTTTCTTGACCTTCGTCTTGTAGAATTGTGCGTTCGTGTTAGTTTTCAAAAGGAAATGTTCTTAACAACATTCAGCTCTTGGTTCTTTGAATTCACTGTTACTTTACAAAGGGAAACATTTCTCTAGACACTCTCCTGACACAAAATGAGTCTCTTTTCGTTCCACACGGGAAATCTTCTTTCTTGACCTCGTCTTGTAGAATTGTGCGTTCCGTGTTAGTTTTCAAAAGGAAATGTTCTTAACAACATTCAGCTCTTGGTTCTTTGCATTCACTGTTACTTTCCAAAGGAAACACATCTCTAGACACTCTCCTGACCGAAAATGAGTCTCTTTTCGTTCCACACGGGAAATCTTCTTTCTTGACCTTCGCCTTGTAGAATTGTGCGTTCCGTGTTAGTTTTCAAAAGGAAATGTTCTTAACAACATTCAGCTCTTGGTTCTTTGAATTCACTGTTACTTTACAAAGGGAAACATTTCTCTAGACACTCTCCTGACACAAAATGAGTCTCTTTTCGTTCCACACGGGAAATCTTCTTTCTTGACCTTCGTCTTGTAGAATTGTGCGTTTCGTGTTAGTTTTCAAAAGGAGATGATCTTAATAACATTCAGCTCTTGGTTCTTTGAATTCACTGTTACTTTACAAAGGAAACATTTCTCTAGACACTCTCCTGACACAAAATGAGTCTCTTTTCGTTCCACACGGGAAATCTTCTTTCTTGACTTCGTCTTGTAGAATTGTGCGTTCCGTGTTAGTTTTCAAAAGGAAATGTTCTTAACAACATTCAGCTCTTGGTTCTTTGAATTCACTGTTACTTTACAAAGGGAAACATTTCTCTAGACACTCTCCTGACACAAAATGAGTCTCTTTTCGTTCCACACGGGAAATCTTCTTTCTTGACCTTCGTCTTGTAGAATTGTGCGTTCCGTGTTAGTTTTCAAAAGGAAATGCTCTTAACAACATTCAGCTCTTGGTTCTTTGAATTCACTGTTACTTTACAAAGGGAAACATTTCTCTAGACACTCTCCTGACACAAAATGAGTGTCTTTTCGTTCCACACGGGAAATCTTCTTTCTTGACCTTCGTCTTGTAGAATTGTGCGTTCCGTGTTAGTTTTCAAAAGGAAATGTTCTTAACAACATTCAGCTCTTGGTTCTTGAATTCACTGTTACTTTACAAAGGGAAACATTTCTCTAGACACTCTCCTGACACAAAATGAGTCTCTTTTCGTTCCACACGGGAAATCTTCTTTCTTGACCCTCGTCTTGTAGAATTGTGAGTTCGTGTTATTTTTCAAAAGGAAATGTTCATAACAATATTCAGCTCTTGGTTCTTTGAATTCACTGTTACTTTACAAAGGGAAACATTTCTCTAGACACTCTCCTGACACAAAAAGAGTCTCTTTTCGTTCCACACGGGAAATCTTCTTTCTTGACCTTCGTCTTGTAGAATTGTGCGTTCGTGTTAGTTTTCAAAAGGAAATGTTCTTAACAACATTCAGCTCTTGGTTCTTTGAATTCACTGTTACTTTACAAAGGAAACATTTCTCTAGACACTCTCCTGACACAAAATGAGTCTCTTTTCGTTCCACACGGGAAATCTTCTTTCTTGACCTTCGTCTTGTAGAATTGTGCGTTCCGTGTTAGTTTTCAAAAGGAAATGTTCTTAACAACATTCAGCTCTTGGTTCTTTGAATTCACTGTTACTTTACAAAGGGAAACATTTCTCTAGACACTCTCCTGACACAAAATGAGTCTCTTTTCGTTCCACACGGGAAATCTTCTTTCTTGACCTTCGTCTTGTAGAATTGTGCGTTTCGTGTTAGTTTTCAAAAGGAAATGTTCTTAACAACATTCAGCTCTTGGTTCTTTGAATTCACTGTTACTTTACAAAGGGAAACATTTCTCTAGACACTCTCCTGACACAAAATGAGTCTCTTTTCGTTCCACACGGGAAATCTTCTTTCTTGACCCTCGTCTTGTAGAATTGTGCGTTCCGTGTTAGTTTTCAAAAGGAAATGCTCTTAACAACATTCAGCTCTTGGTTCTTTGAATTCACTGTTACTTTACAAAGGGAAACATTTCTCTAGACACTCTCCTGACACAAAATGAGTCTCTTTTCGTTCCACACGGGAAATCTTTCTTGACCTTCGTCTTGTAGAATTGTGCGTTTCGTGTTAGTTTTCAAAAGGAAATGTTCTTAACAACATTCAGCTCTTGGTTCTTTGAATTCACTGTTACTTTACAAAGGGAAACATTTCTCTAGACACTCTCCTGACACAAAATGAGTCTCTTTTCGTTCCACACGGGAAATCTTCTTTCTTGACCTTCGTCTTGTAGAATTGTGCGTTTCGTGTTAGTTTTCAAAAGGAAATGTTCTTAACAACATTCAGCTCTTGGTTCTTTGAATTCACTGTTACTTTACAAAGGGAAACATTTCTCTAGACACTCTCCTGACACAAAATGAGTCTCTTTTCGTTCCACACGGGAAATCTTCTTTCTTGACCCTCGTCTTGTAGAATTGTGCGTTCCGTGTTAGTTTTCAAAAGGAAATGTTCTTAACAACATTCAGCTCTTGGTTTTTGAATTCACTGTTACTTTACAAAGGGAAACATTTCTCTAGACACTCTCCTGACACAAAATGAGTCTCTTTTCGTTCCACACGGGAAATCTTCTTTCTTGACCTCGTCTTGTAGAATTGTGCGTTCCGTGTTAGTTTTCAAAAGGAAATGTTCTTAACAACATTCAGCTCTTGGTTCTTTGAATTCACTGTTACTTTACAAAGGAAACATTTCTCTAGACACTCTCCTGACACAAAATGAGTCTCTTTCGTTCCACACGGAAAATCTTCTTTCTTGACCTTCGTCTTGTAGAATTGTGCGTTCCGTGTTAGTTTTCAAAAGGAAATGTTCTTAACAACATTCAGCTCTTGGTTCTTTGAATTCACTGTTACTTTACAAAGGGAAACATTTCTCTAGACACTCTCCTGACACAAAATGAGTCTCTTTTCGTTCCACACGGGAAATCTTCTTTCTTGACCTTCGTCTTGTAGAATTGTGCGTTTCGTGTTAGTTTTCAAAAGGAAATGTTCTTAACAACATTCAGCTCTTGGTTTCTTTGAATTCACTGTTACTTTACAAAGGGAAACATTTCTCTAGACACTCTCCTGACACAAAATGAGTCTCTTTTCGTTCCACACGGGAAATCTTCTTTCTTGACCTTCGTCTTGTAGAATTGTGCGTTCCGTGTTAGTTTTCAAAAGGAAATGTCTTAACAACATTCAGCTCTTGGTTCTTTGAATTCACTGTTACTTTACAAAGGGAAACATTTCTCTAGACACTCTCCTGACACAAAATGAGTCTCTTTTCGTTCCACACGGGATATCTTCTTTCTTGACCTCGTCTTGTAGAATTGTGCGTTCGTGTTAGTTTTCAAAAGGAAATGTTCTTAACAACATTCAGCTCTTGGTTCTTTGAATTCACTGTTACTTTACAAAGGGAAACATTTCTCTAGACACTCTCCTGACACAAAATGAGTCTCTTTTCGTTCCACACGGGAAATCTTCTCTTGTCCCTTCGTTAGAATTGTGCGTTCCGTGTTAGTTTTCAAAAGGAAATGTTCTTAACAACATTCAGCTCTTGGTTTTTTTGAATTCACTGTTACTTTACAAAGGGAAACATTTCTCTAGACACTCTCCTGACACAAAATGAGTCTCTTTTCGTTCCACACGGGAAATCTTCTTTCTTGTCCCTTCGTCTTGTAGAATTGTGCGTTCCGTGTTAGTTTTCAAAAGGAAATGTTCTTAACAACATTCAGCTCTTGGTTCTTTGAATTCACTGTTACTTTACAAAGGGAAACATTTCTCTAGACACTCTCCTGACAGAAAATGAGTCTCTTTTCGTTCCACACGGGAAATCTTCTTTCTTGACCTTCGTCTTGTAGAATTGTGCGTTCCGTGTTAGTTTTCAAAAGGAAATGTTCTTAACAACATTCAGCTCTTGGTTCTTGAATTCACTGTTACTTTACAAAGGGAAACATTTCTCTAGACACTCTCCTGACACAAAATGAGTCTCTTTTCGTTCCACACGGGAAATCTTCTTTCTTGACCTCGTCTTGTAGAATTGTGCGTTCCGTGTTAGTTTTCAAAGGAAATGTTCTTAACAACATTCAGCTCTTGGTTCTTTGAATTCACTGTTACTTTACAAAGGGAAACATTTCTCTAGACACTCTCCTGACACAAAATGAGTCTCTTTTCGTTCCACACGGGAAATCTTCTTTCTTGACCTTCGTCTTGTAGAATTGTGCGTTCCGTGTTAGTTTTCAAAAGGAAATGTTCTTAACAACATTCAGCTCTTGGTTTCTTTGAATTCACTGTTACTTTACAAAGGGAAACACTTCTCTAGACACTCTCCTGACACAAAATGAGTCTCTTTTCGTTCCACACGGGAAATCTTCTTTCTTGACCTTCGTCTTGTAGAATTGTGCGTTCCGTGTTAGTTTTCAAAAGGAAATGTCTTAACAACATTCAGCTCTTGGTTCTTTGAATTCACTGTTACTTTACAAAGGGAAACACTTCTCTAGACACTCTCCTGACACAAAATGAGTCTCTTTTCGTTCCACACGGGAAATCTTCTTTCTTGACCTCGTCTTGTAGAATTGTGCGTTCCGTGTTAGTTTTCAAAAGGAAATATTCTTAACAACATTCAGCTCTGGTTCTTTGAATTCACTGTTACTTTACAAAGGGAAACATTTCTCTAGACACTCTCCTGACACAAAATGAGTCTCTTTCGTTCCACACGGGAAATCTTCTTTCTTGACCTTCGTCTTGTAGAATTGTGCGTTCCGTGTTAGTTTTCAAAAGGAAATGTCTTAACAACATTCAGCTCTTGGTTCTTTGAATTCACTGTTACTTTACAAAGGGAAACATTTCTCTAGACACTCTCCTGACACAAAATGAGTCTCTTTTCGTTCCACACGGGAAATCTTCTTTCTTGACCTCGTCTTGTAGAATTGTGCGTTCCGTGTTAGTTTTCAAAAGGAAATGTTCTTAACAACATTCAGCTCTTGGTTCTTTGAATTCACTGTTACTTTACAAAGGGAAACATTTCTCTAGACACTCTCCTGACACAAAATGAGTCTCTTTTCGTTCCACACGGGAAATCTTCTTTCTTGACCTTCGTCTTGTAGAATTGTGCGTTCCGTGTTAGTTTTCAAAAGGAAATGTTCTTAACAACATTCAGCTCTTGGTTCTTTGAATTCACTGTTACTTTACAAAGGGAAACACTTCTCTAGACACTCTCCTGACACAAAATGAGTCTCTTTTCGTTCCACACGGGAAATCTTCTTTCTTGACCTTCGTCTTGTAGAATTGTGCGTTCCGTGTTAGTTTTCAAAAGGAAATGTTCTTAACAACATTCAGCTCTTGGTTCTTTGAATTCACTGTTACTTTACAAAGGGAAACATTTCTCTAGACACTCTCCTGACACAAAATGAGTCTCTTTTCGTTCCACACGGGAAATCTTCTTTCTTGACCTCTCGTCTTGTAGAATTGTGCGTTCCGTGTTAGTTTTCAAAAGGAAATGTTCTTAACAACATTCAGCTCTTGGTTTTTGAATTCACTGTTACTTTACAAAGGGAAACATTTCTCTAGACACTCTCCTGACACAAAATGAGTCTCTTTTCGTTCCACACGGGAAATCTTCTTTCTTGACCTTCGTCTTGTAGAATTGTGCGTTCCGTGTTAGTTTTCAAAAGGAAATGTTCTTAACAACATTCAGCTCTTGGTTCTTTGAATTCACTGTTACTTTACAAAGGGAAACATTTCTCTAGACACTCTCCTGACACAAAATGAGTCTCTTTTCGTTCCACACGGGAAATCTTCTTTCTTGACCTTCGTCTTGTAGAATTGTGCGTTCCGTGTTAGTTTTCAAAAGGAAATGTTCTTAACAACATTCAGCTCTTGGTTCTTTGAATTCACTGTTACTTTACAAAGGGAAACACTTCTCTAGACACTCTCCTGACACAAAATGAGTCTCTTTTCGTTCCACACGGGAAATCTTCTTTCTTGACCCTCGTCTTGTAGAATTGTGCGTTCCGTTTAGTTTTCAAAAGGAAATGCTCTTAACAACATTCAGCTCTTGGTTTGTTGAATTCACTGTTACTTTACAAAGGAAACACATCTCTAGACACTCTCCTGACCGAAAATGAGTCTCTTTTCGTTCCACACGGGAAATCTTCTTTCTTGACCTTCGTCTTGTAGAATTGTGCGTTCCGTGTTAGTTTTCAAAAGGAAATGTTCTTAACAACATTCAGCTCTTGGTTTTTGAATTCACTGTTACTTTAGAGGGAAACATTTGTCTGGATACTCTCCTGACACAAAATGAGTCTCTTTAAGTTCCACACGGGAAATCTTCTTTCTTGACCTCGTCTTGTAGAATTGTGCGTTCCGTGTTAGTTTTCAAAAGGAAATGTTCTTAACAACATTCAGCTCTTGGTTCTTTGAATTCACTGTTACTTTACAAAGGGAAACATTTCTCTAGACACTCTCCTGACACAAAATGAGTCTCTTTTCGTTCCACACGGGAAATCTTCTTTCTTGACCTTCGTCTTGTAGAATTGTGCGTTCGTGTTAGTTTTCAAAAGGAAATGTTCTTAACAACATTCAGCTCTTGGTTCTTTGAATTCACTGTTACTTTACAAAGGGAAACATTTCTCTAGACACTCTCCTGACACAAAATGAGTCTCTTTTCGTTCCACACGGGAAATCTTCTTTCTTGACCCTCGTCTTGTAGAATTGTGCGTTCCGTGTTAGTTTTCAAAAGGAAATGTTCTTAACAACATTCAGCTCTTGGTTCTTTGAATTCACTGTTACTTTACAAAGGGAAACATTTCTCTAGACACTCTCCTGACACAAAATGAGTCTCTTTCGTTCCACACGGGAAATCTTCTTTCTTGACCTTCGTCTTGTAGAATTGTGCGTTCCGTGTTAGTTTTCAAAAGGAAATGTTCTTAACAACATTCAGCTCTTGGTTCTTTGAATTCACTGTTACTTTACAAAGGGAAACATTTCTCTAGACACTCTCCTGACACAAAATGAGTCTCTTTTCGTTCCACACGGAAAATCTTCTTTCTTGACCTTCGTCTTGTAGAATTGTGCGTTCCGTGTTAGTTTTCAAAAGGAAATGTTCTTAACAACATTCAGCTCTTGGTTCTTTGAATTCACTGTTACTTTACAAAGGAAACATTTCTCTAGACACTCTCCTGACACAAAATGAGTCTCTTTTCGTTCCACACGGGAAATCTTCTTTCTTGACCTCGTCTTGTAGAATTGTGCGTTTCCCTGTTAGTTTTCAAAAGGAAATGTTCTTAACAACATTCAGCTCTTGGTTTTTGAATTCACTGTTACTTTACAAAGGGAAACATTTCTCTAGACACTCTCCTGACACAAAATGAGTCTCTTTTCGTTCCACACGGGAAATCTTCTTTCTTGACCTTCGTCTTGTAGAATTGTGCGTTCCGTGTTAGTTTTCAAAAGGAAATGTTCTTAACAACATTCAGCTCTTGTTCTTTGAATTCACTGTTACTTTACAAAGGGAAACATTTCTCTAGACACTCTCCTGACACAAAATGAGTCTCTTTTCGTTCCACACGGGAAATCTTCTTTCTTGACCTTCGTCTTGTAGAATTGTGCTTTCTCTGTTAGTTTTCAAAAGGAAATGTTCTTAACAACATTCAGCTCTTGGTTCTTTGAATTCACTGTTACTTTACAAAGGGAAACATTTCTCTAGACACTCTCCTGACACAAAATGAGTCTCTTTTCGTTCCACACGGGAAATCTTCTTTCTTTACCTTCGTCTTGTAGAATTGTGCGTTCCCTGTTAGTTTTCAAAAGGAAATGTTCTTAACAACATTCAGCTCTTGGTTCTTTGAATTCACTGTTACTTTACAAAGGGAAACATTTCTCTAGACACTCTCCTGACACAAAATGAGTCTCTTTTCGTTCCACACGGGAAATCTTCTTTCTTGACCTTCGTCTTGTAGAATTGTGCGTTCCGTGTTAGTTTTCAAAAGGAAATGTTCTTAACAACATTCAGCTCTTGGTTCTTTGAATTCACTGTTACTTTACAAAGGGAAACATTTCTCTAGACACTCTCCTGACACAAAATGAGTCTCTTTTCGTTCCACACGGGAAATCTTCTTTCTTGACCCTCGTCTTGTAGAATTGTGCGTTCCGTGTTAGTTTTCAAAAGGAAATGTTCTTAACAACATTCAGCTCTTGGTTTTTGAATTCACTGTTACTTTACAAAGGGAAACATTTCTCTAGACACTCTCCTGACACAAAATGAGTCTCTTTTCGTTCCACACGGGAAATCTTCTTTCTTGACCTCGTCTTGTAGAATTGTGCGTTCCGTGTTAGTTTTCAAAAGGAAATGTTCTTAACAACATTCAGCTCTTGGTTTTTGAATTCACTGTTACTTTACAAAGGGAAACATTTCTCTAGACACTCTCCTGACACAAAATGAGTCTCTTTTCGTTCCACACGGGAAATCTTCTTTCTTGACCTTCGTCTTGTAGAATTGTGCGTTCCGTGTTAGTTTTCAAAAGGAAATGTTCTTAACAACATTCAGCTCTTGGTTTCTTTGAATTCACTGTTACTTTACAAAGGGAAACATTTCTCTAGACACTCTCCTGACACAAAATGAGTCTCTTTTCGTTCCACACGGGAAATCTTCTTTCTTGACCTTCGTCTTGTAGAATTGTGCGTTCCATATTACTTCTCAAAAGGAAATGTTCTTAACAACATTCAGCACTTTGTTTCTTGAATTCACTGTTACTTTACAAAGGGAAACATTTCTCTAGACACTCTCCTGACACAAAATGAGTCTCTTTTCGTTCCACACGGGAAATCTTCTTTCTTGACCTTCGTCTTGTAGAATTGTGCGTTCCGTGTTAGTTTTCAAAAGGAAATGTTCTTAACAACATTCAGCTCTTGGTTCTTTGAATTCACTGTTACTTTACAAAGGAAACATTTCTCTAGACACTCTCCTGACACAAAATGAGTCTCTTTTCGTTCCACACGGGAAATCTTCTTTCTTGACCTTCGTCTTGTAGAATTGTGAGTTCCATGTTAGTTTTC
Organism: Jaculus jaculus; assembly: GCF_020740685.1. Taxonomy (NCBI): domain Eukaryota; kingdom Metazoa; phylum Chordata; class Mammalia; order Rodentia; family Dipodidae; genus Jaculus; species Jaculus jaculus. The sequence goes on from NW_025423424.1 coordinate 42,118, forward strand.
AAAAGGAAATGTTCTTAACAACATTCAGCTCTTGGTTCTTTGAATTCACTGTTACTTTACAAAGGGAAACATTTCTCTAGACACTCTCCTGACACAAAATGAGTCTCTTTTCGTTCCACACGGGAAATCTTCTTTCTTGACCTTCGTCTTGTAGAATTGTGCGTTCCGTGTTAGTTTTCAAAAAATGTTCTTAACAACATTCAGCTCTTGGTTTCTTTGAATTCACTGTTACTTTACAAAGGGAAACATTTCTCTAGACACTCTCCTGACACAAAATGAGTCTCTTTTCGTTCCACACGGGAAATCTTCTTTCTTGACCTTCGTCTTGTAGAATTGTGCGTTCCGTGTTAGTTTTCAAAAGGAAATGTTCTTAACAACATTCAGCTCTTGGTTCTTTGAATTCACTGTTACTTTACAAAGGGAAACATTTCTCTAGACACTCTCCTGACACAAAATGAGTCTCTTTTCGTTCCACACGGGAAATCTTCTTTCTTGACCTTCGTCTTGTAGAATTGTGCGTTCCGTGTTAGTTTTCAAAAGGAAATGTTCTTAACAACATTCAGCTCTTGGTTTCTTTGAATTCACTGTTACTTTACAAAGGGAAACACTTCTCTAGACACTCTCCTGACACAAAATGAGTCTCTTTTCGTTCCACACGGGAAATCTTCTTTCTTGACCCCGTCTTGTAGAATTGTGCGTTCCGTGTTAGTTTTCAAAAGGAAATGCTTAACAACATTCAGCTCTTGGTTCTTTGAATTCACTGTTACTTTACAAAGGAAACATTTCTCTAGACACTCTCCTGACACAAAATGAGTCTCTTTTCGTTCCACACGGGAAATCTTCTTTCTTGACCTTCGTCTTGTAGAATTGTGCGTTCCGTGTTAGTTTTCAAAAGGAAATGTTCTTAACAACATTCAGCTCTTCGTTCTTTGAATTCTTTGTTACTTTACAAAGGGAAACACTTCTCTAGACACTCTCCTGACACAAAATGAGTCTCTTTTCGTTCCACACGGGAAATCTTCTTTCTTGACCTTCGTCTTGTAGAATTGTGCGTTCCGTGTTAGTTTTCAAAAGGAAATGTTCTTAACAACATTCAGCTCTTGGTTCTTTGCATTCACTGTTACTTTACAAAGGGAAACATTTCTCTAGACACTCTCCTGACCGAAAATGAGTCTCTTTTCGTTCCACACGGATACCTTCTTTCTTTTACCTCGTCTTGTAGAATTGTGCGTTCGTGTTAGTTTTCAAAAGGAAATGTTCTTAACAACATTCAGCTCTTGGTTCTTTGAATTCACTGTTACTTTACAAAGGGAAACATTTCTCTAGACACTCTCCTGACACAAAATGAGTCTCTTTCGTTCCACACGGGAAATCTTCTTTCTTGACCTTCGTCTTGTAGAATTGTGCGTTCCGTGTTAGTTTTCAAAAGGAAATGTTCTTAACAACATTCAGCTCTTGGTTTCTTTGAATTCACTGTTACTTTACAAAGGGAAACATTTCTCTAGACACTCTCCTGACACAAAATGAGTCTCTTTTCGTTCCACACGGGAAATCTTCTTTCTTGACCTTCGTCTTGTAGAATTGTGCGTTCCGTGTTAGTTTTCAAAAGGAAATGTTCTTAACAACATTCAGCTCTTGGTTCTTTGAATTCACTGTTACTTTACAAAGGGAAACATTTCTCTAGACACTCTCCTGACACAAAATGAGTCTCTTTTCGTTCCACACGGGAAATCTTCTTTCTTGACCCTCGTCTTGTAGAATTGTGCGTTCCGTGTTAGTTTTCAAAAGGAAATGTTCTTAACAACATTCAGCTCTTGGTTTTTGAATTCACTGTTACTTTACAAAGGGAAACATTTCTCTAGACACTCTCCTGACACAAAATGAGTCTCTTTTCGTTCCACACGGGAAATCTTCTTTCTTGACCTTCGTCTTGTAGAATTGTGCGTTCCGTGTTAGTTTTCAACAGGAAATGTTCTTAACAATATTCAGCTCTTGGTTCTTTGAATTCACTGTTACTTTACAAAGGGAAACATTTCTCTAGACACTCTCCTCACACAAAATTAGTCTCTTTTCGTTCCACACGGGAAATCTTCTTTCTTGACCTTCGTCTTGTAGAATTGTGCGTTCCGTGTTAGTTTTCAAAAGGAAATGATCTTAACAACATTCAGCTCTTGGTTCTTTGAATTCACTGTTTACTTTACAAAGGGAAACATTTCTCTAGACACTCTCCTGACACAAAATGAGTCTCTTTTCGTTCCACACGGGAAACCTTCTGTCTTGACCTCGTCTTGTAGAATTGTGCGTTCGTGTTAGTTTTCAAAAGGAAATGTCTTAACAACATTCAGCTCTTGGTTCTTTGAATTCACTGTT
>NW_025423425.1:0-7500 GCF_020740685.1 Jaculus jaculus
CCACTACCACAAATTATGCAGTCGAGTTTCCCGCATTTGGGGAAATCGCAGGGGTCAGCACATCTGGAGTGCAATGGATAAGCCTCGCCCTGGGAAAACCACCTTCGTGATCATGGTATCTCCCCTGCCAGGTAAGTATTATTAATTATTTTTGTACTCAGCGAATACGGTCAAGTTGGTACCATTGTTAGGCTCATCCTTGCCCTACCCCCTCCCCCTGGCCCCTCCTTGTTGAGGTATATGGGTTATGTATTCAGGAGTTAGCCCACAGTTATGGGTAGGATAAATGTCTCTGCATATCATGACCCAACATGTGGCTCTGACATTCTTTCCGCCCCCTCTCCCGCAAAATTTCCCTGAGCCATGTTGGGTTCATTTTTTGTCTGCCTCAGTGATGAGGTGTTGGGGGCCTCTGGGTCTTTGGCACTCTGATTTGGTAGGAGTTGATTTTTCTCCTTGTCAGTCTCCTCCACCCTTGTGCTGGAACCCGGCCCGGGCACGCTTGTCTTCCTCACACGTGCTGGTCCCGCTTCTGTCCCCACATTCCCCAGCACACGTGTGACAGTTCAGGTCCAGGGATGGCTGTCTCCTCTGCTCTGCTTTTCGACAAACCAGTACTGCCACCACAACCTAAGTGGGGCTGGAGAGATGGCTCCGCAGTTAAGGCGCTTGCCTGCAAATCCTAAAGACTTGGGTTCAATTCCCCAGTGTTCACATAAAGCCAGATGCACAAAGTGGTGCATGCATCTGGAGTTTGTTTGCAGCATCTGGAGGCCTTGGCCCACCCATTCATTCTCCCTCTCCTTCCCTTTGCAAATTAATAACTTAATAAAGCTGGGCATTGGTGGCACACGCTTTTAATCCCAGCATTCAGGAGGCAGATGTAGGAGGATCACCATGAGTTCGAGGCCACCCTGAGACTACATAGTGAATTCCAGATCAGCCTGAGCTATAGTGAGACCCTACCTCAGAAAAACAAAAAGAAAAAAAAAAAACAAACCAAAAGACAAAAAACCTTAATGAAGTATTTTTTAAAACATAATTGATGCACCTGTTTGGTTGCTTTTGTCCATGTCTAGCCATTTAAGATGGAAGCTTCATGAGGTCAGGGCTTTTGTGCTCTGCAAGGCCTGAAGCAGCTGGCCCTCGAATGCCATCTGCTGGCCCACTGGCTGAAGGCAGAATGAATGACAGGCCTCACCCACAGCAAAGGAGCATGCAAGAAAATAGGAGATCATGACTCGGCTCTTTCTGTCCACTTGCGTTTTTGCTTTAGCAGTACCCATAATACAAGGTGATTCAAATGCCTATAGAAGACATAGAATAACCTGAAAATATTAGTGGGAAATTATTCATCATTTTCTCAAGGTTTTGTTATGACCCAAATACCATGCTTTAAAAATTTCATAATTGATATTATTAGTGTTACATGATACTATGACAGAATAAACACTGACAAAAACCTACATCACAATGACAGAGTTAACAGCCGCAAGAACAGAACAAGACGGAATTACACTGTGTAGAAAGAATCAATAAAAAAGATTAAATTGACAATAACTAAACCTGTACATTTTATTCACTTAGAAAAACTTCTAAAACTTTTAAGATCTAAGCACTGCTCTAAGACTATTTTCTGAAGTTACCCACTATCTCTCATTAAAAACCCCTCTGAGCTAGATGTTAATGTCATCTCTTTGCACAGATGCAGTGGAGCATACAGCAGTGAGGTGATCTGTTCCAAGGGGCACAGCCAGCTTGGAATGCTCCAGTCTTGCCTCAGAGTTCACTCTGTGCTTCTGTTCCTTTTCAGAATTTGGGTTTGCAGTACTTGGCACAAGCAAAGTGACTTTACTAGAAAGAGTAGTAAGAAAATTAAATTCCCCAATCAAGTCAGTCTCCCATGGGCAGGAAGGCCATAGACTCCAAAGAGAAGCTCCCACTGCCATTTGTCCAAGAAGAGTGGCTGTAACCCATCCAAAAGTCTCTTAAATGACTAGACTTATCCCTTTTAATCCAGGCTGATCTCACTCTTACTTGGAGAATCTGTTATGTTTTATAGAAAACAATGAAACCTGAAAAGAACCAAGATTCACTGATCCAACAAGAAAAGATTAGCCAACTGCCTAGCACAAGATGATCCACCTCCATCACATCTTCCAGGGCCCATGAGACATTACAGAGGAAGTGGTGATCTAAACATGAAAACTTCCGTCACCACTAACCTGACAACCAGCTCCAGGGCGATGGTGATAGAAACTGAAAAGATTCAAAATGCCTCAAAGCAGCAATTCAGAGGCCACAAGAGAGTTCACCACTAAAGTATCCTTATAACACACTCTCCAAGATTCAGGGAGCATTGTGGAAGAGACAGTGGAAAGATTGTAAAAGCCACAGGTGGGAAGGAGGATCCCAGAGACTGATTGATGCATTTGTGACCCCCACAGGGAATACCAATAACCCCAATCAGGAAGGACCTCAGTGGATTGGAGTGGAGAGAGAGGATATAGGAGGATATAAGGATATATAAGGATATAAGCCTGGTGGGAATGGCACCTGATAGGGTCAGACAATAAAATTCATAACTAATTAAAAATAGTGGAAAGACTTGCTGGAGGGAGGAAAAGGGATTAAAATAGGAACACGGGGGGAGGGGGTAAGTAAAAGACAGATGGAGGTAAGGCAACTATGATATAAATACATTTTGTACATACATAAAAATTGTATAAAAAATAGAAGAGGGAGCTAAAGATGGCTTAGCCATTAAAGAGCATGCCTGCAAAACCTAAGGGCCAGGACTCAGTTCCCTACTACCCGCATAAAGCCAGATGTACATGGTGGTGCATGGGTGATGCATAGAGTTTGTATGCAATGGTTGGAGGCCCTGGTGCATCCATACTCTCTCTCCCTCTCTCTCTCTCTCTCTCTCTCTCTCATAAACAAATAAAATTTTAAAAAATAAAACAGGCTGGGCATGGTGGCTGTGGTGGTTTGATTCAGGTGTCCCCCATAAACTTAGGTATTCTGAATGCTAGGTTCCCAGCTGATGGAGATTTGGGAATTAATGCCTCCTGGAGGGAGTGTATTGTTGGGGGTGGGCTTATGGGCTTTATAGCCAGTTTCCCCATGCCAGTGTTTGGCACACCCTCCTGTTGCTGTGTTCCACCTTATGTTGGCCAGGGGGTGATGTCCACCCTCTGCTCATGCCATCGTTTTCCCCTGCCATCGTGAAGCTTCCCCTCGAGCCTGTAAGCCAAATAAACCTCTTTTTCCCAGAAGCTGCTCTTGGTTAGGTGATTTCTAACAGCAATGCAACCCAGACTGCAACAGTAAAGTGGTACCGAGGAGTGGGATTGCTGCTAGATACCTGACTATGTGGCTTCAGCCTTTTGTAGCTGATTTTCAAGAGGAACGTGGGAGGAGTTGAAACCTTGGCCTAAGAGATGCCTTGCAGTGCTGTAAGTACAGCTTGGTGGTCTATCCTGGTCAGAGCTGAAAGACCTGAAGGCAGTAAGAACTATGGACTGTGAGGTTTGGCTTATGAGGGTGAGAAAGAGCTGTGCCTGGACTGGGCTAGCAGTTTGTGTGAGAAGCTTGCTCTTGTGCCCATGTCCTGAGAAGTTGTGCAGGGTTGCTTAGCGTAGAAATGAACTGGTGTGTGCAGAGGGATATGGCACAGAAAGGAAAATCTTTGGGTGAACTGCTGCCCGTTCAGCTGCAACTGAGAGATTACAACCTTTGAGACTGGGCTAGCTGACCTGCGCTAGGGCAACAAGAAGAATGTCAACTTTTTTGAAGGGGTCTGAGTGCTCAAGGAGTGTCCTGTTCTTCAAAGTCTGCTTTAATCCCCCCTGGATTAACAAATTGGCACCCTACCTGGTATTGTGGAGTATAAGAAATGCTGGAAAGAGGGTCATTGAGTTTGCAACACGGTCTTGTGTTTTGGAAATGGCCATGGGCAGTGTGAAGCAGGTTTGCTGGTTGCCTACATAGAGACCCCATGGGGCCATGAAGATGAACCGTGGCTTGCAGTGGAGACCCAGTGGAGATGCCGGGACCATGAGATGGCTGCCGAGGAGCTGCCGGCCCCGATGAAGTTTCCCAGGACTGTGAGTAGCCTAGCTGGAGGGGCGGAATTGGAATGCCAGAGACTTGTTGCTGGTTAGAATTATCGGACTTGAAGATTTGTCACTGGTTTGAGTTGCTGGACTTGAAGCTACAGAGTTTGATGTTTGCCCTGGTTGTTTTAAATCTTGTATTGGTTGAATGTTTCTTTGCTATGCCCAATGCCATCTATTGCAATGTGAATATTTATTCTGTGCCATTCTGGGTTTTTTGAGGTTATATTTTGGTATTATGGCCCAGTTAAAAGATCTTAAACTATGGGGATGTATGAACATCATTGAGATTGATAAAAACTATGGGGACTTTTAAAGTCAGACTGAATGCATTGTATTTTACATCATGTATGGATATCAGTTTATGGGGGCCAGGGGCGGAATATGGTGGTTTGATTCAGGTGTCCCCCATAAACTTAGGTATTCTGAATGCTAGGTTCCCAGCTGATGGAGATTTGGGAATTAATGCCTCCTGGAGGGAGTGTATTGTTGGGGGTGGGCTTATGGGCTTTATAGCCAGTTTCCCCATGCCAGTGTTTGGCACACCCTCCTGTTGCTGTGTTCCACCTTATGTTGGCCAGGGGGTGATGTCCACCCTCTGCTCATGCCATCGTTTTCCCCTGCCATCGTGAAGCTTCCCCTCGAGCCTGTAAGCCAAATAAACCTCTTTTTCCCAGAAGCTGCTCTTGGTTAGGTGATTTCTAACAGCAATGCAACCCAGACTGCAACAGTGGCACACACCTTTAATCCCAGGACTCAGGAGGCAGAGGTAGAAGGATCGCCGTGAGTTTGAGGCCACCCTGAGACTACACAGTGAATTGCAGGCCAGCCTGGGCTAGAGAGAGACCCTACCTTAAAAAAAAAAAAAAAAAAAAAAAAAACAAAAAACATAGAATAGGGACTAGCTGAAAAGAAGGGACTCGGCGGAGGGAGCTTATGGGGGGAAGAAGAGGGTGGCATGGGAGGGGACTATGATCATATTGCACATATGGATGGATGTTGTCCATAAAATGTTTAAAAATAAAAATAAGACTCCTTGTGGCAAAAGGTAAGAAAGACACAGTATGAAATTTGATTTAATAATTTCCAGGGGGTCTAAGGCTGTAGCTCAGTGGCTGATCTTGTGCTTCGCCTATGCAAGGGCCTGGGTTCAGTCCCTAGTGCCAAAACAAACATCATAATGATAGCAAGGAAATCTCCAGAAGTTTTCACCAAAATAAAACATCATTACACTGGAAATATTTTGACTGATAAAATGACAAATTAAGTGGTACATTATATGGTTGCTCTGCACAAGAAACGTGGAAGAGTAGACTGGACATCATGAAGCTATTCTTCCTTACTGGCAAGAGGTTCTGACCCACTGTTTTCTCCTAGATGTCTTCTGCCATCTGACATGTCAGCGTTTGAAGGGACAAACTTCATCTCTCAGATTTCTTTTTTTTTTTCAAAAACAATTAATAAATAATTTATTGATTGAATTATTTGAGAGCAAAAGAGGTACATAGAGAAAAAGAATGGGCACACCAGAGCCTCTAGCTGCTGCTAACAAACTCCAGACACATGTGCCACCTTGTGCATCTGGCTTTACGTGGGTACCGGGGAATCCAACCTGGGTCTTTTGGCTTTGCTTGCAAGTACTTTAAACAACGAGCCACCACTCCAGTCACATCCCTCAGCTTTCTTAACCCACAGCAAGTGACAAGGCAGCACCTGCCTTTGGGCGGGCTGGGAAATGCCATCCCCTGTTGGTCCAGACTGTGTGGCCCAGTTCCCATGTAAGTGCATCACATCATAGCTCAATGAGGCAGTGAGAGTCTCAAGACCTCGCTGTGATGTGACCAACAGGAAAAGTGAGCGTAATTATAACAGCAGCCTTCACTGGAACTCACAGTAGGCAAGCTCTGTATTAAATCCTTAGATTTACCAGGTAAGCACTTGGTTGCTTACTTTAGAGAGAAAAAAATAATAGTGAAGAACAGAAAAAAAGCAATGCTTTGGATGGTCTTAGCCCCTAGTAAGTATGGAAGCTGAGACAAAAACAGAAGCAGTAAGTCCCCTACTGTGCTGGACTGCACAAGATTCGGGGGTTAGAGTCCTTTATCTCTGGGTAGCACGGCCCTTGCACCAATATTCATCAGTGGATCGCCAGTGCAAAACAGAACGTGACCCTGGTGACTTAGCTCTAACTGGGAAAGACAGCTTGCCCAGAATTTTCCCATAAAGGCTGTTGCCAAGACCACGGAGAACAGCGTGTGCTCTCCCAGATGACAGCGATAAGCAGGCTTGTGGGGTTGCTGAGCGCTGCAACTCCTGACCAGAACCCGTCTCCAGGAGAGGGACATTTCCGCTGGCCTCCTCGAAAGCCTGTGCGTTGGCTTGTTGGGGAGGAGCCGGCTTAGAAGACAGGGGAAACCACAGGGAAGGGATTCACACCGCCGGGAGGGTTGTCGACAGGAAACTGGTCAGCAGATTGCCCCGAACCCACCAAGCTTGCGGGGATGGGGGGGGGGGGGCGTGCATCCTGGCTGGAGGCAGCCATGCTAACAACTTGCGTGAAAGCTAAGGAATCTTTTGCATCCTAATGTGTCTCCGACTAAATCATCTGTATTGACATTATTTAGCCACATCTGGAAATTTAACGAGATGCCAAATAGAACCTAGCTACTGTAGTATCTGGTTCTCTGCTGAGCCGTCAATCTTGTCAGCAGGTGCTTGGCATAATGGCTGGCAGATGCTCATGAGGCGTCGCCCTGCTCTGAACACGCACACGCTTGCCCGGGCTCCCGCTAGTCCATAGGTCGCCTGTTGTGTCCTCAGCCACCCTCAGATCATAGTTTATCACTGAGATGCCCAGAGCTCTGAGAAGATCTAAGTAGTACATCTTATTTTAGATTCGTCAATATTCCATGGTGGGTCTTCTAGTCCAACCCCACGATAATCTACGGGCTACTAAGAGCTTTGTGGTTTCCCCTAGCTATATCATAGACCCGCCCCCCAAGATACAACCACTCTATTCTTTTATGTGAGAAGAGGGGACAGGATGGGAGGCTATGAAGATTAGGGATCTCTCACTAACTCCCTTATCACCAGAGGCTGGTTATTTTTGAGAAAAAAAAAATCTCCTTATGTCTTGTTATTTTCAAGATTATGTCTGTACCAAAGCCAAGCTTTTGAACTTAAAATGCACTTTACTTCTCAAGCCCTTCTGCCACTGCTGTGAGTTGAAACTCCAGTCACTGGTCAACCAAATCCCTTTCTAAGCCACACCTGCGTTCCTTCTGAGAACCGTGTGTAAGGCAAACTGCTTGGTGGAGAAGGACAGAGGACGGTGCTCAGCTGTCCAGGGGAGGAGCAGGAGTGTGAAGGAAACTGCCCGCGC
>NW_025423425.1:12500-43360 GCF_020740685.1 Jaculus jaculus
CTTCATGCCTCATCCTTGGGATGATCTTGAACTTCCCCAAGTTACTCCTACTTCTTTGTCAGAACACCTACGTCCTCACTGGAAGTCCCAGGGCCACTGACATTTATTAGCACTTCTCTCTGTGGGACTTAACAGCTCGTAGCCACTGTTTGCATCTTACCACTTCGGAAGCCGTAAGTTCCTTGAGGGCAGGAGTCGCGTGTTTGTAACTCTTGCATGGCGTCCACAGCTTTCAGTTGAAGGATAAACTTGAGGGACCACGACCAAGGAGCTCCAGTGCAGACCCTTGGATTGGCCTGGGCAGTAGTGGTTCGGTTTCATAATCAACACCACCATCTAGTGGTCCAAACGTTGCATACTTTCATTAACGTCAATGGATTACTACCGACTGTTTAATGAAACTAAATTATTCACGTCAGTCACGCTGGTTTGAGGAGGAATTTCAAATGCAGGTCTGTCTTCTGCCTGCCCAAGGCTTTCTCAGAGCTCTGTGGTCCAACGGCCACAGACTACAGCTAAAGTTTCCCTGCATGTGCTGCTTGCAAACCGCAACTTCCCTTTCCCGGAGGAAGATCACCAGAAGTTTTTGAAACAATTATGTGACTTTTAACTTTCTGCTTCCTGTGAAGTTAGAGATTTATGTGAGTAAATATTTATTTTGGAAATAAAATATGTAATTGAGGAAGAAACCCGAGATGGTAGATAGGGTGGCTTGAATAAAAACTGATTTCGAAGCCCCATGTGAGACAGGCAGTATGGCTCGGAAGGAAGCCTGTGGACTTTGGCAGCCGAAGGACGTGGGGTTAGATGTCAGCTCGTCCCATTGAAGTCACACGGTAGTTATGACAGTCTGACGTCTTTGGGGCTCAGTTGCCTCTTCCCAGACAACGACGTCAGGAGCTGCCCAGGCCACTCCGGACAGGAGATCCTGTTTAATAAGATCCTGGCCTCACGTAGGCAGTCAATTCGTGATAAATAGTTGTTATTTACGGTTCTGCATTTTACTAGGAATGATTAGCCTTACCTTCCCAACGTGATGTTCTATAAAACGAAACTTCTGATGTTCTACAGTTGGAAATGTCTCGAAGTCATCCGACCCGATGAAAACCAACTCCTCTCTCCTGGTGCTGATGCTGCAAAAACAATGAGTTCACGAAAATTACCTAAAGTACTCCGAAAATGAAATAGAAAATCTCAGTGACAAATGAGTTTAGAAGAACGGGAACAGACTAGAATTAACTTTATATGTAGGTTGGGGGGGAAAAAAATGAGCTGCTGGACGGAAAGAACCGAGGAGGGAGAAAAATGGGGCTAAGGAAAGAGATGCGCCCAAGTACATCTTTCAAGCAGATGCGGAGGGGCGCTGCGCTGCTCTGTGCTGCCCCCTGGCGGGTAGAGTGTGAGCCACAGGCAACCATTCCATGGATGTATTCTGAGAAGACAGCTTGAGTCTGTTAAATTTTACCTGAACCCTAAGGTAAAGCTAGATCTTGTTAAGAAGTCGACCTCTTTTGCCCATTTCCTGCAGACATACTTAATATAAAACAATAACGTATATTAGCCGGGCGTGGTGGCACACACCTTTAATCCCAGCACTCGGGAGGCAGAGGTAGGAAGGAGGACCGCTGTGAGTTCTAGGCCACCCTGAGACTACGTAGTTATGTGCAGGTCAGTCTGGACTAGAGTGAGACCCTACTTCGAAAAAACAAAAAATAAATAACCTATATGATGTCTTTCTTCCCAGTTACTCCCACAGGTTGATGCCATGGATATAAGCTCAATTGTATCACGCCACAAGTAGTCAACCGGCGTTCCGCAGCAAAGGCCAGCCCCGCTTCTCTCAGGGAAAACACTAATAGGGCCCTACTAGTCTGATGGCAGTGAAAGAATTGGTGAGGGACACAGTTTCTTGCAGTCCTGTGTGTGTGTGTGTGTGTGTGTGTGTGTGTGTGAGAGAGAGAGAGAGAGAGAGAGAGAGAGAGAGGAGAGAAAGGGGGGATCATGTGTGTGTGTGCATGTGCAATGGGGCCGGTGTGTTTGTTGTCTGTGGTGTGATTTATGCAGTATATGAATGTGTTGGTGCAGACATGCATGTTCCATGCCCACATGCGCAGAGGCCAGAGGAGAATGTGGGGTGTCCTCCTCTCTTACTTGTCCTTGTGTTTTCTTGAGACAGAGTCTCCCCCTCAAACCAGACCTGCCATTTTTCCTCAGACTACGTGACCAGTGAGTCCCAATGACTCTCTGTTCTCTGCCCCCCCCCCACAGGACTAGAGTTATAGACATGTGTGCTTGGCCTCTCTCAGCTGTTTACCTAGGTTCTGGGGACCAAACTCAGGTGGTCTCGGGCCCTTATGCGTGTGTAGTAAGTCCTCGTACCTGCCGACCACCCCCCGGCCTCTTGCAGTAGCATTTAGCAGGGAAAACAAGTTCCAGGGACTCGTCACGTGTCAGTGGGACAAGATGTTCTGGCTCAGTTGAAGTTTAAAATTCTGTGTTTTTGAAAGTGTCCCAGGCAATTCTTATATAAAATTAAATAAGAGGTCCTTAAGCTATGGGGTACATTTTAGTAGTACTAATAATCAGATTTATAGCCTAAAACTGTACCAATAGCTTTTCTTTGATTCTTTTTGTTTTTTGGGAGGAGAGATTTTTTTTTGTTGCCTTCTTTCATTCTCCAATCAATTAAGTTTTCATGGCAGTTTTAAAAGGAAAAGAAGAAATATCAACTTTCTCAAAACATAAAGTCACCCCTACCACCTACCACCAATTATGACAATTCAAAACTGTCTCCAACCTGTTATGATACATTTTATATATATATGTATACATATACATATACATATGATTATATATATATTATATATGCTGTCTCCAAACATTGAGGAACAAAATAACTTCTGGGGCTGGAGAGATGGCTTAGCAGTTAAAGCACTTGCCTGTGAAGCCTAAGGACCCATGTTTGACTCTCCAGATCCGACATAAGTCAGACAGACAAAGGTGAGGCAAGTGCAAGGTCACACATGCCTACAAGGTGGTGCAAGCATCCAGAGTTTGATTTCAGTGGCTGAAGCCCTGGCATGCCAATTCTCTTTCTATCTCTAAAAATAAATGAAAATGAAAATAACTTCTGGTTCACAACTCACCTAGAGTTCCACAGCAAACAGATAGAAAATTTACCCGGCCAAGCTCAGTCAATAAACAAGTCCTCCCCATCATGCCCTGAAGCTGTCTTAGAATGAGCGCTGTAAGGTGCCTGTGTCATCCAAACAACTCCCTTATCTTGCTGATGAGCAAACCAAAGCTCACAATTCCATAGCTCAAAATTCTCTAAAACAATTTTAAGCAATCCTAAGATCCCTATGCAAACTCATTACTGTCACAAATCATGTGATATGGGCACATTGTGCCCCTTGATCACACCTATAAATCACCCCATCTCTCTAGAGCATGTTGCCAAAACTTGCCAGCATTTGAACCTTTCACACACACTCACCCCTCCTCGTCCTGTATAGCTACTCACTAAGTCCTAAACAGTATTGATTGAATTAATAATTAGAATTGGGATTTAATGGCATTGATCCTGTAAATGAACTTTCTTAATTAAGTTTAGTTTTGTAAATAGCCATTAATTAAACAGATCATTTCATAGCAAATAAAACAAAATGAGCAACAAACCCTAGCCAGAGAATTCTTCACATAATCCAGGGATCTCTGTCCAGCTCTGGACACAAATGCATTTGACCATGGAGAGATCAAGGTCATTCACCAAAAAAGTAAGTTTCACTGGAGAGCAGACACCTTCAAAACCTATCCTCAGGCGGAAAGAATGTCAGAGCCACATGTTGGGTCATAATATGCAGAGACATTTATCTTACCCATAACTGTGGGCTAACTCCACAATGCATGACCCATACACCTCAACAATGAGGGGCCAATGGGGAGGGGGTAGGTCACGGATGAGCCTAATAATGGTACCCAATTGCCTGTATTTGCTGAATAGAAAACTAATAAAAACAAATAAATAAAATTTAAAAAAAAGCTTTCCTCTCCTTGTTGTAACTGCCAAACTCACACGCTGCCTCCTGAGAGAGAGAGCACCTAGCCATACCATCTCCCTGAAGTCATTTTTAGTTCCTTGCTAAGATGGAAATGAGAATGTATTCTTATTTTTAGTATCTAATAGATCCTTACTTTAATACCTAATAAAATCCAAATTTTTCACAATGAATAGCACAATCTAGATGGCAATAAATATTTGTTTGCCAACCAAAGCAGGGGAATTTAAGGCTTCTTGACTGACTTCCAAGATCCCAGGGCCTGCCAAAGGAGCATTTAACTTCTCTGGTTAACTTTTCTGCTTTTTGTCCACTCAGAGACCCTGTAGGAGAGGCCAACCCAACGCAGAAAGGTTCTAGGATTCCAACAGGAGTGTGGTCACCCACCAGTGCCCCACAGGTCCTGGGGGTGGAGTAACACAGCAAAGAAAAGGATTCTAATTCCCAAGCCTGGCTATGTCAAAATAAAAGTTTATTTTGTGTTTAGGCTGCTTTGCATTGGAATTCTACCCCTCACAAGCTAGAATCTTAGCTAATGCACTCCTCTTTGAAGTCCTCATCTTGTTATATTGCTGCTATTTTTGTTATTTAAAACAGTAGAAATTTGAAGGGTGAGGCAGGTAGGTGACCTTGATCAGTCTAAAACAAACCATGCCTTACCATCGCTGCCCTTTGTATCATGGCTTTTCAGTAGCCTAAGAAAAGTTTGGGGTTCTTGAGTGTTTGGGGAAGTTAAAAGGACAACCAGCAGTGTTCTGTGCCTCTTCTCTCCTGCCTCTTGCTGTCTGTCCCATGATTACTTGATCCTTACCTGCAGGTTTAGGTAGTGTGAGATCTGTAGGCAAAAGTAGCCCTTAGGCTAGAGAGATGGTTTAGCCATTAAGGCATTTGCCTGTGAAGCCTAATGAACCAGGTTTGATTCCCCAGTACCCACGGAAGCCAGATGCACAAAATGGCACAGGCGTCTGGACTTCGTTTGCATTGGCTAGAGGCCTTTTAGCTCTTAGAGAAGTCTACAACACTTAGATATTTCATCAGAATAGACCTATTTATCTCCCCCTTACACACACAATATCCACAGTTCAGGGATAAGTTCAAACACCTGTCTTTTTATGAGGAATAGCACAAGGCTTTCCCCTTGTAGTAATCACACTTTCAATGTCATATTTTCTGGTGACTTCATATCTCAGGGATTCTCTGTCCTTAAAAGGACTACCCTTAGCTCTTAAAGTCAGGCAGGTAGCCTCTGTGAACACATATTTATATTTAAGCCAGTCATGTTTTTAGCCTACATCCACTGCTACCTTCTTCATGGGAACAAGAACGCCACAGAGAACTCCACAGAGGACTGAATATTCAGAGGAGCCAATGCTAAGCAGGCCATCCTTGCCTTTCCTGGAGCACAACAGTGAAGAGACTTGCCCTTGCTTCTCCTTTTCCTCTGTCCCCTGACTGACCGTGGCACTGCACATTGGGGCCATCATACATGCCCTTTCACATGCTCAAAGGACTCAAATGGAACCTTAAAGCTGCCTGGAGAATGGATGCTGCAGCTGCCCTTGGAGCCAGGCATGGAACGTGCTGGAAGTTTGCTAAGTTTAGAGGGCTTATATGTTTCAAATGTGTGGAGCAGCAGCAGAACCCAGAGATTCAGCAAACGTATTTTGGAGTCGACAAATTTAGCTATACCATGGTAACAGCAATAACGGCTGTGTAGACTATGCAATGCCACATCCTCTAAACCTCAACTGCCTTGTAAAATGACAAACAAATCCGTGTCTAATAATATCATTTGCAAAATAACAATATCAATTATTTATTTAAAATCCATAAGATTATTCTCACCAGGCACAGTTGAAATACTCGTTGTGGAAGCTTATTGCTAACTTTAGGAATAAGCACTGAACTTTTCCCCAGTAGAAACAAATAACTGATGGAGAAAGGGTTAGTCACCACTGTGCTTCCTGACTTTATTAGAAAATAGAGCAAATGTGAAGAGATGATGTAGCTAAGGCCAGATCCCAGAAGGGCTCAGCTGGCTGCACTGGGCTTCTGCCCTGTCTAAGACCCAACCCTTCTCTAGAGATCACTCTGATTCTTTCATTTCATTTTAAAGAAAATAAAAAGAAAAGAAAAAAAAATTTCCTTTTGAGGAATTCCCTTCTAGAGTTTCATGGTTTTGTTCCAAATTCTCTTGGGTCTTGAAAATTACTTTGTGTTCTTATGTTTAATATTCTGAGCTTCTGTTGAAGATGGGTTTTTGCTGAGTTAAAGGCCCACACAGACTCCAATTTTGAACCAATCCTAAATCTTTTTTTTTTTTTTTTTTTTTGTGGCTTTGAGTTAGTCTTGGCAGAACACTTCCAGGGTGGGAGGATTTTTAATGGATCTCTTTAAAGACATTCTTTAAAGAGTTCATTTAGGCTCAAACCAAAGTAAACTAACCATCTTCTTCCCATGGATTTGGGAGACAAGGGTTAGAATTCAGGGGAACTGTGGTAAGCAAAGCCTGCTGAGAACTGGGTTGGTACTATGGGCCACGAGGCAATAGCAAGATTATGGTATCACTGAAAGAAATTTTCTCACAAATACTTTTTTAAAAGTCTTCTTTCTTCTCCCCAAATTTTACTGATGTTAGAATATACCCACGCACCAACATGTGCACACACATACAATGTTAAAAAGTTGTGTGACAGAACCAATAAAGTGCCAAACATCCAATCATAAAGTGAACTGCCAGGATAAAAGATTAGCTAGGGCCAGGCGTGGTGGCGCACGCCTTTAATCCCAGCACTCTGGAGGCAGAGGTAGGAGGATTGCCTTGAGTTCGAAGCCACCCTGAGACTCCATAGTGAATTCCAGGTCAGCCTGGGCTAGAGTGAGACCCTACCTCGAAAAACCAAACAAAAAAAAAAAAAAAAAAAGAAAAAAAAGATTAACTAGGGCTGAACAGAAGGGTTAGTGATTAAGGTTCTTGCTTGCAAAGCCTGAGGACTCATGTTTGACTCCCCAGGTCCCACCTAAGCCAGATGCACAGGGCATGTTGCACATGCCCACAAGGGGGTAAATACATCTGGAGTTCCACTGCAGAGGCTGCAAGCCCCGGTAAGCCAATTCTTCCCCTCTCCCTCCTCTCTCTGTCTCTCTAACACACACACAAAAAGATTAAAACTATATATTGTTATTGGAATTTCAGTAGAAAGTTAACAGTCTCACACAGTGGAAAATCACAGTTTTCCAAACAGTGTTCCCTGCTGAAAGGTCTTACAAACATTACACAGCATCTCTGCCCTACTGCACAGGCATTTATCTGAGGTAAGTAGACTACAAAGATTTTTTTTTCCCACTGCTTTCTCCTTTTTCATGTTTTTTGTTCTTTTTTATAATGTGTGAAAATGCATATGATGTGGGAGCTTTACATCTTCCAGAATATTTGAGGCAGGAAACTGATGTTTTGCTCTTAACTCTCATAAATGGTAAAAATGTCAAATACACTATATTCTTTAAAAGTTAAATATCATATGTTTTATAATAGAGTGATTGGTCAATATTATGACTTTGTTATCAATAATACCATAAAAATTGAGCAGTAGTCTTTTACTTTCTTTTTCTTTCTTTTTCTTTCTTTTTCTTTCTTTTTCTTTCTTTTTAGAGAGAGACACACAGGGAAAAATATAAAGAGGGAGAGAGAGAATTGGCATGCCAGGGACTCAGCCACTGCAAGTGAATTCCAGATGCTTGCATCACCTAGTTGGCATGCCCTACCTTGCTCTTGTCTCACTTTTGTGCTTCTGGCTTATGTGAGGTCCAGAGAGTTGAACATGAGTCCTTATGCTTCACAAGCAAGTGCCGTAACCACTAATCCTTCTCTCTAGCCCTTTTACTTTGTTTTTCAAAGTAATTATTGTTCATTATTTTCCTAAAGTAGAAAGAAATTTGGCAGTTTCTTCTAGATATTTGACCCAGAGAAATGAAAGTAGAGACACTTATATCAAACTCCCATGTTTATTGCAGCATTGCTCACAAAAGCCAAGATATCAAATCTCTAGTAGATGGACAAATGAATAAACAAAATGTGATCTATATACACCCTGAGATACAATTTAGCCCAAGAAAAGCATAAAATCTTATCAATTACAACCTGGAAAAATATCATGCTAAGTGAAACAAATAACAAACAGAAAGAAAAACACTACCTTGCCTCACTCATGTAGAATCTAAGGTTAAACAGAAATTGAAAATAGAAGGTTGGTTGCCAGAAGCTGGGGACAGTGGTAGTGAGAAGATTAACCATCGGGCATAACATTACTAGACAGATGAAATACCTTCTGATGTCCTGTGGCACAGAAGAGGGGGAATAACTAACAGCAATCCATTCAATACATCTAAGTAATTAGAAGAGAGTATTTTGAATGGACTTACCATAAGGGGGGAATGGCAAAAGCTTAAGCTAATTGCCTTGAGATTTTTATGAACTAATACACATGAATCAAAATAGCACATTGAGCCACAAAAATATCTACAGATTCACATAAGTTTAAAAACAAGGAGAAGAAGAAGGAGAAATAGAAGAAGAAGAGGAAGAAGAAGAAGGGGAAGAAGAAAAAGATGGACAAAATGCACTGAACAATGTAACACAAAAACAGTGAGAGGAATTTTATCCATCATAGAGAAAACATGAAAATAACCCCAATATCCAGCAATAGGTGATTGATTCAACATGTTCCAATGACACAGTTATATAACGAATATGTCTTGGCCTTAGAAAGGAATGGATCTCATATACGCAGCAACATAGAACAATTTCAAAATACCATGGTGAACACAGTAAGCAAGAAAAGAAGGAACTGTGGCCAGTATTCAGCTAATGGTTTAATAAAAACCGCTGTCTTGTAGTATACAATATGAAATAGACCCTAAAGGGACTGACCTAAAGGGAAAAAGTCTAAATTTCCCTCAACAAACAAGATGAAATAAACCTAATGAAAGTATTAGAAAGAAAAGTAAAAAGCAACAAAAATTAATAAAACATTTAAAATGATAAAGGTGAAAGTGGGATTCATCCACAAAGCTCCCAGTCCTTATCAAAATGAGTGGGAGTGGCAGGACATCAATGTCAGAAACGGAGTATGCACATAATGCAAAGTACACAAAACTTTGTATTACATTTTAGATTATAGAATTGAAAAACTGGAGTAAATGAACAACTTTTTTTAAATTCAACTCACCAAATTACATAAGAATAAAATGTACACAGCCCTTATCCTGAATAAATCCCAGCATTGAAAATTCCCCCAAACAACTCCAGACCCACAGGGTTCATACAGACATTCTTCCAAACATTTAAGAAAGAAATAACACTGCTTTCCTATAAACTCTCTCAGAAAGCTTCCAGTTTATTTTTTTTAAAGAGGGAATGATGCGCAGTTTCTTTATGAGGATACCATAATTTGACCCCAAAAAAAATTACAGGAAAAAAAAAACATTTACAGATTATTCCCTCTTTCATTACCATGGTTGCAAAACTTCTAAGAAAAATAATCACACATCAAACTGACCACATGTAAAAACAACAAACATCTTAACCAGGTAAAGTAGCTCTCAAAGTCAATAATTCTAATGGAATATGTGTATGAGACTGGAGAAAGTGTACCTCTGAGCATGGCCATTACAGAAAGCAGTATGAAGACTCCTCAAAACACTAAAAGTAGAACTCACCTGTGATACAGAAATCTCTCTACTTGGTATATATTTTACAGACTTGACATAAGTATGTCAAAAATTACCTGAACACTCATGTTCATTGCAGCATTGTTCACAATAGTCAAAATATGGAATCAACCTGCATGTCTATCAATGGATGACTGAATGAATAAAGAAGATGCCAAGATGCCCGGTGAAGTCACTGAATATATCAATATACTGTTGGTCATTTAAAAGCAGGAAACTTTACCCCTACAAGCAGAATAAAAGCACATTGTGCTGGATAAAATAAGTCAGGCACAGAAAGACAAACATCCCTTGGTCTCTCACTTACACGTGAAATCCAGAACAAGCTAACTCACAGACGCAGGGAACAGAAAAGTGGTTGCTAAGTCTTGGGAAAGACAGGAGGATGAGGAGAGGGTGATCAACATTATAGCTTAGATAGAAGCAGGAATTCTATTAAACAGTGGATAATCATAGGTAGTGGTAAAGCCGTGTATTAAAAAAAAAATAGAAGAAAGGGTGTTTTCCTCATACAGAAATCCCAACTGTTTGAAGATAGGTATGTTTATAACCTCACTTAAACATTACAAATATACACATGTATCAAAACATTATGTGGATGGGCTGGAGAAATGGCTTAGCAGTTAAGATGCTTGCCTGTGAAGCCTAAGGACATGTGTTCGACTCTCCCAGATCCCACATAAGCCAGACGCACACAGGTGAGGCAGGCTCAGGGTCATACACGTACACAGGTGGTGCAAGTGTCTGGAGTTCAATTTCAGTGGCTGAGGTCCTGGTACATCAATTCTCTCCCACCCTTTCTATCTCTCTCTCTAAAAAATAATAAACAGGGCTGGAGAGATGGCTTAGTGGTTAAGCGCTTGCCTGTGAAGCCTAAGGACCCCGGTTCAAGGCTCGGTTCCCCAGGTCCCACGTTAGCCAGATGCACAAGGGGGCGCACGCGTCTGGAGTTCATTTGCAGAGGCTGGAAGCCCTGGCGCACCCATTCTCTCTCTCTCCCTCTCTCTGTCTTTCTCTCTGTGTCTGTCGCTCTCAAATAAATAAATAAAAATTAAAAAAAATAATAATAATAATAAGTAAATAAACAACTTACTACTTTAAAAAATGTCATGTGGAGCCAAACTTGGTAGCACACACCTATTATTCCAGAACTTGGGAAAATGAAGCAGGAGAATCATGAATTAAAATCAGACCAAGCTAAATAACAAGACCTTTTCTCAAAAGTAAGCCGAACACTTAGGTAGTATTTTCAAACTATGTACCACGCTTACATATCAGTTAACAAGTTAAAAGCAAATTAAGAGAAACTATAATATAGAACTACCATGGGATCCAGAAATCCCACCTCTGGGTAAAGGTCCACAAACATAGTTAGTATCTTACACAGGCAGCTACTCTCCCATGCTCCCAGGCAGCTTTGTTCACACCAGCCTGAATATAGGAGAAAACTAAGTAGCTGTCGACAGGTAACCGGGAACAGGAACTGTGGCACATGCTTAGAAATCAACCTGGAGGGCAGGATACTAAGTAAAATGAGTCCCACAGAGAAAGGCAGATAGCATATTTGACTTACATGTGGAATCTTTCTAAAGCCAAGCTCACAGAAACAGAACAGTGGTGACCAGGAGGAAGAACATGGAGTGAAAGGAGAGATATTGGCCAAGATACACAAACTTCCAGTATGGTAACAGTGAGTTGTGGGCTGGAGAGATAGCTCAGTAGTAACGGCACTTGCCTATAAAGCCTAAGGACTCGAATTTCATTCCCCAGTACCCACATAAAGGTAGACGCACAAAGAGGTACATACATCTAGTGTTCGTTTGCAATGGTTAGAGCCCTGGGCCGGCCCATTCTCTCTGTCTGTCTCTCTTCTCTCTATCTCTCCCTGCTTGAAAATAAATAAATAAGAATAAGTTCTGGGGATCTAAAAGTGCAACTTAGTGACCATAGTTATTAACAGCATATTATAGAATCGAAATTTACTTAAAGAATAGATCTTAAGTATTCTCACCACGTACGTGCATAAGCTAGCACACAAAGATAACTGACATGATGAATGTGTTTGCTAACATAATTATGGTAATCATTTAACAATGTATATGAATATCAAGCATCATGTTGTATATATTAATTATATGTCATCGTATTGACTGTTTATACATCATTAAAGCTTAAAGAATAAAATAAATTTACAAACTTGGGAATGCAAAGACATATCCTCATTCGTGCGGAAGCTAAAGAGGTGTTATAGAAGTAGAGTAACCGTCATTAGATGAAGGAAGGGCGGTGGGAGGTGGGATAGAGAAAAGCTGAGTAATGGATATTGAATATAGAGAGGAAGAATAAGTAGTGTTCTAGATACAAAGGATGGTAGCTGTAACTTACAAGTTATTACATATTTATGAACAAGTACAAGAGGAGTTTTATGGCCCCAACACAAAGACATGCTAATTACTCCAATTTGATCATTATATATACTATATGCTTATTTCAAGTAATCACACTGCACCTTCAACTTGAGAGCATGCTGTGTTAGGGAAAACTAGGTATCAGCTCCCTCACAAAGCACCATGCAAGTGGCGGATGGGCACGTGTGCCAAGGTCTTTGGTTGTGGATGGAACAGAAGCTCTCTACACATGAGTAGGACGTTCTACTGCTCAGACAGCTCTCCCCTAGCAGCAAGTCTTACCTGTATGGTGCCCTCCTTCCCTTGTGCTTTTATATGACAGAAAAGGTGGCATTGAGCTCAATGCCACCTTTTCTCCCCAAACCAATTCTCTCTCCTGACTCCTCACTGCCATCTTGTATACCCACCGTCTAAGGTTTAGTTATTGCTTTTTACTTTATATTGCTTTTTCCTTGTCCTTAAAAGCTAAGTCCTATCAATTTTCTCTTTAAAAGAGCTCTTAAATTATGATTCTACCTGAAGTTGTCTTGCCTATCCAGTTCCACACTACCCATGGCATCAGGTTAATTTGTCAGATATCAGTGGTTCTTTCCCTCTCATTCTCCGAAAATTATAGTAGTTGCCATAAAAAAAAATGGTTCAGTGCTTCATATAATCTTATCTACCGTATCTTTTTCTGCATGAACTGCCCATTCCAAGCAGATCAAGCTCATCCCTTTATTGAAAGACAGCTCAAATTGAATTCCTGAGACTCTGCCCCTGTTCTTCCTTCAGGCACCTTTAATTACTGAAACTGCAGCTATCTTTCCCAGGGCTAGCCTCAGAGTCATCCAAGTCTGCAAGCGAAAGCATGTGATGTTATAATGTTCTTGCTCATTGCTCCCAGATGGGAGGTTAATCACTTTCTGTGCAGTTTATCACATGGATTCCTTTCTTCTGAGATCACAATGATGGAAATAAAATGGTAATCAGACAAACAGTTGGGAACATCACTGAACACAAAAGTTGGTAACTGGGAAAGATTAATCCTTAGCTTGAATGACTAAAGTAAAAAAGATAACTTCTAATCACTAAAATATAAGTGAAAAAGCAATCATTCGTACCAACACTGCAGAAATGAAAATAAAATGAACATTGGAATGACAGTTGAATAGCCTAATTGAAATGGCAAAATCCTAGCAATACACACATTCTACAAAGACTGACTATGGGCTGAGACCTCTGAAATCACCAAATAGTATAGATCTGTTGTCTTTATAAATTGATATTTCAGGTATTTTACCACATATGGAAGTTCATACAATATTCATGCCAAAACCCTCAACAAAACAGTAGAAAGCCATAATCAGCTGAATATTAAAATGATTAAATGTCATAACCAGTTGGAATTTAATTAGCAGATTATAAACAAATGGTGGGATACACAATCAGCCTATAAAACCAGTTGCTTTTCTAAACAATAACAATGAATGAGCAGAAAACTCCACTGATATTAACATCAGATGGAATAAAATTATCCCAAAAGGCAAACAACATAAATGGAAATCATAAAACATTAGTACAAGAAATTGTGAATGAGAGAAAAAAATTGGAAGAGCACCTTATGTTCAGAGACTGTGAAAATAAATACTGTTGAAATGATAGCAGATACTTCTTTAGATACTGTTAAAGTGGCCCAGAGACACAACAGAAGCTCCATCAAAATCCTAATGACATTTGAGGGGCAGAAATGGGAAAACATCCTGAATTTCGTATGGAATCTCAAAAGATTCTGAATTGCTAAAATAATATTGAAAAAAATGGAGAACTCATGTTTCACGATTCTCAATTTACTAAAAGTTAAGGTCATCCAAACCATCGAAACAGTGTGATATTTATACTACATAGTGAATTCTACATCAGCCTGAGCTAGAGTGAAACCCTACCTCAAAAAAAAAAAAAAAAAGTAAGACTTGGCATGACTTTAATCCCAGCTCTCAGGTGGCAGAGGTAGGAGGATCACTGTGAGTTCAAGACCACCCTGAGATTACACATTGAATTCCAGGTCAGCCTAGGCTAGAGTGAGGCCTACCTCAGAAAAGTAAAACTAAAATAAGACAGTGTGATGTTAGTATAAGGGAAAACAGAGATTCAGTCTTTTCACATATGGTAAAATGACATTTGTCATGGATGCCAAGATCAGACAGTGGATGAAAGGCAGTCTATTCAACAAATAGTGCTGATAAACCAAAGAATCAGTGTGTAAAATAGATAAGCTAACCCTTTTTACACAGCACACACAGAAATCCAATCAAAATGAATCAAAATCCCATAGTAACAATGAAAACTTTCAAACATTTAGAAGACTAAATGTGGCAAGGAGCTTTAGAACTTGGGATTTGATAATGATTTCTTGGATAAAACACCAAGTCAGGTAATGAAAAACAATATGTTTTTTCCCTATGAAAAGTTCAAACTTTTGTGTACCAGAGAATACTATTTAGAAAGTGAAAAGACACATAGTAAAATGGGAGAAAAATATTTGCAAGTCAAATATAATAGATGAGATTTGTAAAATCCAGAATATATAAATGGCTTCCAATGCTCAATTGAAAATAAAATCTGACCTTGAGAGATGGCTCAGGGGTTAAGGCACTTGCCTGTAAAACCTAACAACCAGAGTTTAATTCCCCAGAACTCACGCAAAGACAGATGTGCAAAGAGGCACGTGCATCTGGAGTTCATTCAGGTGCCTGGAAGCCCTGGCTCACTCATTCTCTCTCTGTCTCTCTCCCTTTCTCCTCTCTGCTTGCAAATAAATATCAAAAATATTTTTAAATAAACAAGTAAAATAAAAGCCAATTTTAAACACTGGCAAAGGGCCTCAATGACTGTTTCTCCAAGAAGATGCACAAAGGCAAGACTGGTTAGGGAGGAGGCTCAGCTGTTCAAGGCACTTGCTGGCAAAGCTTGTTATCTCTATCTGGACCCTCCACAGCATCCGTGGAAAGCAGGAGGCAGAGTGGTACATGAGCCTTGTTTGTATTCCAACAGGGAAATGGCAGCAGGAGATGAAGCCAGGAGAATTCAGTTGGCTAGCCAGTTAGGCTGGTATTTGTTTATTGAAGCAAGATACTCTGTTTCAAGGAAGGGGCAACTTGAGGTTGTTCTCTGGCTAGCACCCATGTGCAGTGGCATGTGTGTGCACATGCACACACACAAACAAGATCCACAAAGGGCATATGAGTACTTGAAAGCTCCTTAGCATTGCTAATTACTAAGGAAACACATATCACAATGATATACCATTCCACACCTATTAGGACTGCTGTTACCAATTAACCAAAACATAACAAGTAGGCCTGAGGATATAAAGAAATTTAAACGTTTAAAATTTTCTGGTAAATATGTAGAACAGTGCTGATGCTATCAGAAACTATGGTGGTTCTTCACAAACATAAATATAGAACAATCTTCTTGACACTTTGTTATTTGGTAGGCACTTGAGGGGCTAGGGAGATGGCTCAGTGAATAAAGGGCTTGCTTTACAGCTGTACCTACATTCATATCCCCACACCTCAGGTAAAAGCTGAAAACACTAATGGGCTTCTATAATCCCAGCAAGCAATATGGTGTGATGGGGGGGACAGAAAGAGGAGAATTTCCCAGAAACTCAGGGACCAGATCTCCTAGGGAATCCAGCAGTGGACAAGGGTGCACCCTGCTCCAAATTAGATGGAAAACAAAACCCAACAGCTGGATGTTGTCCTATGGCTTCCACACGCCTGCCATGCACACACGTACCTGTGCACACACATGTACACACTCACCATACATAATAATTGTAACATTGGCACCTGAATGAGAGCTGCTCACAGTGTTATCCAAATTCTAACAGTAGGCTCATGGATAAACAAAATATACCTGTAGTGTATACACGTGTGAAGTAATATTTTGGTTGTCAGGTGGAATTGAATTCTTATAACTGCCTCAACCTTGAAATGTGCTAATTGAAAGAAGTCAGACACAAAAATCACCTACATTGACTAATTCCACTTATATGAGATAACTAAAATAGCCACAATCATACGCACTGAAAATGTAATAGATGTTAACAAAAGCTACAGGGAGGAAAGGATGTGTAAGCACTTATAAATTCAAGGGCTTAACACCACTGCACTGTACACTCAAACGATTAAATGTAGGTTTCATGTTACATATCATTGACAACACAATTAAAAGACCTTTAGAAAGTTCTGTGTTTCTTCTAATGTCCCATGAAACTATTGCGTACATACCTAATACACCAAGACTATGGTATAGAGAAGAAAGTAACAATCCCGATGTTAGCCCCTGAAGTGAAGGAAGAACTTCATGATTCTTGCAAACTCCTAATTGGTAGTTCATATAAGCTTAATAGGGTTTCAGTCAATTTATAAAGAAATAAATAAGGAATATAACCTAGTAAACTAACTGAGACTCCTAACAAAGGCTCAATGTCACTGAACATAAAACAGATAAGAGCTAAGACCAAAGCAAGGAGGGTATTTCAGCGAGGTAGAGAATGAGTAGAATCAGTGCCTTACGTCGGGGATCATTCAACAAGAAGTTGTCATATAAGTGTACTGGTCACTTATTAAAGACATTTAACTGTCATCATTATTAATTCAGCTCACAAATTAAAAAGTCATTATAGGGGGCTGAGAAGATGGCTTAGTGGTTAAAGACACTTGCTTGCGAAGCCTGATGGGCCCAGTTTTATTCCCTAGTATCCTTGGAAAGCCAGATGCACAGAGTGAAGCCTATGTCTGGAGTTCGTTTGCAGTAGCAAAAGGCCCTGGTGTGCCCATTCTCATTCTCTCTCTCTCTCACCAACAAGTAAACAGTTAAAACAAATAAATAAATGGAAAATAAAAGTTATCATGGAACTACACAATAGAAAACTAACTGTGCAGGAGTGGCTGACTTCCTTTGAAAAGACTGCTTATCTGACTCTGCATTTGCTCAGCTCATGCTGTCTCCCAAGGGCCCCATATCACAGTGCGCTTCACCTGGAAATGCAGCCGTGTTGCAATCAGATGGTGGCCGCTCTATGACCAGAACACAAGGTTGATTAAGCACAATCATCCAGTCATCAGAGGGCAGCTTTGCTGAAGAGAGGAATTGCACAAGATTTTGGTATGAATGGACAACAGATCATGCTCTTAGTAAGGTGAGTTACTTTGTTTTCTAATTATGGATTGATGTATTTTACTATATACTTGTTCACAGGGAGAGAGAGAATAAAGTTAACAATTATTTTTTTCCCCTTTTTTTTTGACGTAGGATATCACTCTAGCTCAGGCTGACCTGGAATTCACTATGTAATCTCAGGGTGGCTTTGAACTCATGGCAATCCTCCTACCTTTACCTCCCAAGTACTGGGATTAAAGACATCTGCCACCATGCCTGGCTATTTATTTATTTGAGAGAGAGAATGGGTGCACCAGGTCCTCCAGCTACCACAAATGAGCTCCAGATGCATGTACCACCCATCTGGCTTGCGTGTGTCCTGGAGAATTGAACCAAGGTCCTTTGGCTTTGCAGGCAAACATCTTAACCACTAAGCCATCTCTCCAACCCACTACCATCACAATTTTAAGTATTTCTGATACACATATATGGCGAATGACTTCTAAAGCTAATGGGTGATTGTATTTGTCTCTTGCATCTTTCTTGGGGCTAAAAGCATGTGATTAAAAAACATTTTAATGAATTTTGGTTGGGACATAACCATTCATTTAAAAATTTTACTACTTGAAAAGCATTAGCAGGGTTTTATGCTAAGTATGATCTAATTTGTTATTCTCCTCTAAAGATGAAATCTGTATCTTTATAATCACCTCAGTATAGCAGTATAGGGTACTATAGCTTATGACCTAACATGATATTTAGTCCTGATCATCTCCCTTCCTCAGAAGTGAAATAATAAATTATGAAATAAATGGTGATATGAAGAAAAATTAGAATCCTCACATATCATCCAAAGGAGAATATGT
Source organism: Jaculus jaculus (assembly GCF_020740685.1). Taxonomy (NCBI): domain Eukaryota; kingdom Metazoa; phylum Chordata; class Mammalia; order Rodentia; family Dipodidae; genus Jaculus; species Jaculus jaculus. The sequence goes on from NW_025423425.1 coordinate 30,714, forward strand.
TAAGATTTCTATACTTTTTAAAAATATTTTATTTTTATTTGTTTATGAGAGAGAGAGAAAGAGAAATTGGGTGCACCAGGGCCTCCAGCCACTGCAAATGAACTCCAGACGTATGTGCCACTTTGTGCACCTAGCTTATGTGGGTCCTGAGGAATCAAACCTGGGTCTTTAGGCTTTGCAGGAAAACACCTTAACTGCTAAGCCATCTCCCCAGCACTTTTAATGATGAGTTGATTTTCAAAATATTTGCAATTTTACAACTGTCAATCTCTATCTGGTGAAAGATTCCACTTACTTTAATAGTTTGTTGGAGGATTTACTCCCAAAGACTGTTAGCAAAAGTATTCCATGCTTTGTATAGAGAAGAACTAAGCTTGGTGTGCCTTCATGGTTTCCTCAACTAGAACCCAATCAGTGGCCGAGTAAGAATAAAATCCAGTATCTCAATCGGTACATTTTCCACTTTTATTTTTCTTCTTTTCTTCCAAGTCTAAACTTTTAACTACCATTGTAAGCTCAGAATGAGGTGAAGAGGTTATAAGTTCTATGACAATACCTATTTTACCTTTTTTATGAGAGAGATAGAGAATAAATGAATTAGCACACCAGGGCCTGTAGCCACTGCAATCAAACTCCAGATGCATCCACCATCTTGTGTGCATGTGTCACCGTGTGTGTCTAGGTTACTCTAGGTTACTTGGGCTCTGGGGAGTGGAACCTGAGTCCTTAGGCTTATCAGGCAAACACCTTAACAGCTAAGCCATCTCTCCAGCCCCTATGACAACATCTAAACAGATCACCTACAATAAGCAGAAATTTCCAGTGGAGTGGCAAGCCAGGCAGGGTAAGGGTAAGATTCTGAGCAGCTTGCTTTCCCAGAAACTGAGATACAAATCATACTATTATAAGCCACGTGACAAAAGCCACATAGTTATATTAACCTTGTATTTCAGAACTAGATTGTAAATAAGATGGCATATTCTGAAACAGATGAAGAGATGAAAGAAAATTTTCAGAGAAACGGGTAAGCTTTCACCAAACACTACAAGAAATAGTTTTTGTGACTTCAAATATGTCTTAACCATTCACAGCTGTATTAAAATACTTTTTTCAAAATTAGCTATGGTGTTTGAATTTTGCTATGCTTCAGTATAATTGGTATCACAATTGGTTCAACAGTGATTTTTTTTTTTTTTAGGAGTGGTAATTACTTGCTACAGAAGTTGATAAAAAAGTTGATGAACTTAGGGCTTCAGATATCTTTTCTTCTGAATTGCCTGTAGATAGGGGTGGCGCATGACTAAAATCCTAACATCTAAGTTGAGGAAGGATGATCACAAGTTCAAGGTCAGCCTGGACTACAGAATGAGATCTTGTTGTAAAACAATTTAAAAAAAAATAAAAATTTAACTGAATTAAACAAAGGATGAATACCAACTCACTGCCTCTCTATGCCATATCTATATTTCTAATCCATTTGTACATTGTTTGCATGGCTTGGCCACTGTGTATAGTGTTGCAATCAACATCAACATGCAAAAATTTCATCAACGTAACATTCTTAGAGATGTGCCTGGTAATTGAATGGCTAGTTCATGTAGTTACTCTGTTTGTAGTTTTTTTTTTAAAGGCACTTCCCCAAGTTTTTTAGTGGCTGTATACATGACTACTATTAAAACCACAAAAGATAACTATTGGACACTTTTAAAAACCTAAAGAGCTGCATACCATGCCCCATGTTACTCTGGACTTTTATTACAGTTATTATTTTCCAAAAAGAATTCTTTTACCACATTTCTTGCCATATTTTCTCACAAATTGAATGCCCGTCTCTAAATCCTATGCCCTAGAATGGCAGCATGAGGTAGACAGATTTGTTTTAGATTTTATCTGTGCAGTTAAACATTATGTGTGGCATCCAACATATATTTCATAAGCAACATTATAGCTTTATAGAAAAAATGCAAGCTCTGGATTCATACCCAAGTTCAATCATTAGCTATGGAAACCTGTATTGTTTACTCTATATTTAAATTTTAATATCTCTAAATTGATCATAATACTACTAACTCCATCAGACTTGTTCAAATATGGTGATGGACCACAAAAGCTCAGGTCAGGGGACATAGCAGCAGACTGCAGTATCTATCACCAGGAAGAAAATTAACTAACTTTTCTAGTTACCATGAGAAATTGAGAAAACAGGCACTTGATTTCATTTGGATGAACCAAGGCTGGGTTCATCCAAAATAAGAGAGAATAATATGAAAGAAAGAAACAAGGAACTAAAGGTAGGTGTTTGATGGAGTAGGAATGCTGCATCCATGAGAGAGGAGACTTGGCTCTGGTTATGAAAACTGGGTAAGATGATTCTGATTAGGTCAAGATGACTCCTGCAGCTAGAGTCACTCAGTTGATTTGGGCCTAATGAAATGAACGTCCTGGGTGAGTAAAGGTCCCTCCCAGAGTATAAGTTTGCATAAAGAGCACAGGTCTGGGAGCAAATAAAGCAGGCTTCCTCCCTACAGTGAAGCCTGAACTTCCAGCTCTGCGCCTGCATGTGGCCAGCCACCAGCGCAAAGAGCTAGGAGACGCCATTCCCATCTACCCATGCACTGCACTTCTCCCTTAAATTGAAGACTTAAAAGGTGACATATGCGTCCTCGGAAAGCTTTTCTGAAGGTCACTGGGGGCACAGAAATGTTTTCCCTGCAAGAAAATTTATCAAGAGACAAAAACTTACGTATCTTAAATTTTCAAATCCAGACCTGAGGGTAGAAAGGTGGTCTTGGCTATACAGTTTCAAAGCACCTATTATTGTTATTAATCATATTTCTTTTGGGTACATCATGTGTTAGTACCCTCTTTTCCCTCTTCCCTGCCCCTTTTCCCTTGGGTACACTCCTCAGTGGGGTTGCAGGCATTCCCCGTGGGGTTGTGGTTTATGGGTTGTGGGAGCAGCAGTCAGTTATTGAGGGGGGAGAGGGAGGAAATGCCTCTGGGCATGATTTCTCAACCTGTGGCTCTTACAATCTTTCCTCCCCCTCTTCTGCAAAATTCCCTGAGCAGTGATGGGTGAGTTTTAAGTCTACTTCAGTGATGAGATCTTAGGAGCTCTGGATCTCTGCTTTGGTAGGTGTTGAGTATCCTCAAGGTCTGTCTCCTGCACCCTGGAGCTAATTATCAGGTTCACCATGGAAGCAGCGCTCATGCTCATCTCCCCAGTTCCTCTGTGGTTTCAGCTGTGGCTTGGCTGTGAAGTGTGAGGGGTAGTTTAACTCCTCCAGTTTGGTACCTTCTGAAAAAGAAGAACAGATTCCCCGACGGAGTGTGAAGTCAGCATAGTTTAAATGGGATAAGCATTATTAATTTAGGTAGAATTTGATATATGTAACCCCTCTTTTAGCCAAAGACCAGTGAGAGCTTGACACTGGAGAACATAATCTTTATCTCCATAGGATTCTGATCTGGTTCCCATTTCCAGAAATGGGTTCCTTTACACAGAGTGGATCTCTTAGGCAATCGGGAAGCTATTGGTTACCCACTGAGGCTGTGTGCCACTACTGCACTGGTGTGTACATCCTGTCAGGGTGTTTGCTTCTGAGTAGCTTAGACCTCTGGCTGCTCAGACCTTGTTGGCCATTTTCCCCCAGTAGCTCATGTAGTGCTTTCTAGCACTAAACAGGCTATCTGGGAACTGACTTTCTTCTGAATTCCAGCCAGGTCTCTCCATGCTCTGTGTCATCAGCATATGGTGCCTTCAGCAATAGGGTCTTGGCTTTTGCTTCAGGTGGGTAATCAAGTGTCAAAGCACTTAAAAAAAAAAAATCTATGCCTAATCTGAGAGCATACTGGCCTGTACATAAGTTAATTATTAACCTGAGGTGAAACAAAATTATGTGTTTATCGTTTATAAAAGCCGATAGGACAACATGATACAAAGCAAGAGAGAAAACTTGGAAGTTTCTTCTTTTAAGATATTTTTAAAGAAAGCTTAAACTGTTCCCCTCTAGTCTTCCTCTAATGTGTTTCAGAATTGTGGGTTAGACATGACTTCAAGGGATAAAATTCACAGTGTGCATTGGGACTTCCTTGAGGTGTTGGCTAAGAAATTAAATTTGCAATTGGGGGACAAATTTCAGAGTACAGAACAATTTTTTAATGTGAACCTAACAGGTCACAATTGTTCTTCAGCATTTTGTGACAAAATGAAAATTTTAATTCACCACATCATACCTATTATCATAGCTAAGGTACAAAGGAAAGAAAGAACATGTGTTCATGAGGATGTGGAAAAACGAAATGTGTGTATGCTGTTGGTAGGAAGGTAATATAGAGAAGCAGTGGTATAAAATAGAAAGGCCTTTCTCAAAAATTTAAAAACAGAATTACTCTACAATTTATTAATACTATTTTTGGGTACGTAACTAAAAGAATTGAAAACAGAGTCCAAACTATATTTGTACACTCTTAGTCATAGAAGCCTTATTAACAATAGCCAAAACATGGAAGAAACCTCAGGGTCACTGACTGATGAATGAGTAAAGAAAATGTAGCGTGTACTTATGGAGGCTTGGTGTTCAACCTGGAAACAGGGAAATTCCAGCATGCTGCAACATGGCCGAAACCTGAAGATGCTGTCCTAAGAACATGATTCGAGCATGATCCTAGAGGATACTATGCCAGTTCCACACACACGCACACACACACACATACACACAAATTGTACTGTGTTGTTTCCATTTGATGAGGCAGAGTCATCATAGAGGCAGAAAGTGAAATGGAGGCCAGGAAAGGGAACAGGGAATTGTTATGCAAGAAGAAGAGTTCTGTGGATGGCAGCACAACAGTGTGAATGTACTTGGAACCCTGACTGCACACTTAGAAATGGTGAAGAAGGTAAGTCTGGTGTGTGTGCCTTTTGCACTTACTGCAGGTGTATGCCTTCATTCGTTACCTGAAGAAGCGTGCACACAGCCATTAACAAGTTCCTTACCCTGCGGCTTTCCTAAAAATATGTGTGCTGTCCCTCATTACATTTGCTTTTGAAATCTTAGACTTTATGTACATTTGATACCAAATGTAATATCTGACACTTTGGGAAAATATTAATTGAACAAATTTTCAAGAAATATTCCCACTGTAACTTTTTCAATGTAACTTAAATTTTCCAGAACTGTACCAGAACTGCCCAAAGCAAGAAAGCAAGTGGTTGGATCTACTGAGATAGTAAGTGAAGTATGAGCCAAGTATGGACATCTTAAAATTTTAGGAACTGTAAGTAGTGGGGAGGGAGATTGTGTTTGGTCACTTATGTCTACTGTTTTAAAGAGGAGAAAGTAAGAAAACAATTCATCAAAGTGGTATATCCAGTATGAAAAATATAAACAGCCTAATAGTTCCACAGCAGGTAACAAGAGAAATGGCTTAATATCCACACAATGATGTCAGTTTTTCAACAACAGAAAATTTATGTGCAAGTGATGCATAAATGATACCAGAAGTAATTTCAGAATGATGGAGAACTGTAATTTTTACTATGCTTATGTCTTAGCTTTCCCATAATTCTACATTGATACATGTTGCTGTTATATTACTGTTACAAATCCTTTTTAAATAAATATCCATCTATTCTGTAAAGTCTCTGTATCAGAAAATGTGTCACCATACACACACATCTTTAGAAATATGCCCAAGGAATATTTCTATGCATATGTTCTTAAGACATCCTTTCAACTGTCTCAGATCTCTTTACCTGGCTGTCAGTGTTATTAAACATACAAATGAGATAGTACCTGGTTTTCCTAAAAGTTAAATTTGAAAAATCTGGGAAGTAGCAGAACATGGTTAACTTTCTCAAGAAGACAGCTCATGGTCCTGGAGGGAGGGGCTAATACCCTCTTATGTATAAGGCTGAAAAATGTGTGGAAGTTACTTCCTATGCATTGATTAGATATTACACAAATGAATAGAAAAATGAGAATGTTTTTTCAGTTTCTCTACACACAAAATATGTATTAAGTTTCTCTTGCTGTTACTCAGATAATATTATAATGCATTCTATATTCCATCCTGACTTTTCTCAGTAGCATAAATAGTACATGATACTTGTCATTCTTGGCTTGGTTTTGGACCAGTGACATGGAGACCTGATACAAGACAGACTGGAGCATTCAGTGTTTGGCTTTCAAGCATTTGCTCTTACAACAAATCACCCTGAAAAATTATTACACACCTTTGTTTACAGGACAGGGAATGTTCTTGGAAAGCTTGAGGAAATTTAAGCTGAAAATGTAATCTATTAAAGATCATAGCTATAGTTCATTACATTTTTACTAGTTTTATTCATTTAGGGGTGGCAACGCTACTATGTTGACCAGTCTAGAGAGGCAGAATTTACTGGCATGCTTACTGTGAAGGAGGGCATTGTCACTGTAGCCCTCCCAATGTCTCAACTTGTTCCAAATTCAATGGAGGGGCAGTTTCAGGACCATGCCAAATGTGATCAGATATTGCTTTAGCTACTGTATTTGTCAATGCCTCTTCTAAAGTCAATTGTAAACCTTTAAGTTTTGTTTTCCTTTATAGATAAAGGCATGTACAAGGTCCTGTGATTGATTTCATCAATATGAAGCAGCATTTACTTGAAGGCAGAAGCTGTATGGTAGTGTTTTGTTTGTTCCTTTGGCATCTGTAACACTACCATGCTTTGTGCCCCTCAGTTCCGCTTTGCAAATGGACTGGACATAACCCTCATGATCCTGGGAATACTGGCATCACTGGTAAATGGGGCTACTCTTCCTCTAATGTCCCTGGTTTTAGGAGAAATGTGTGACCACCTGATTCATGGATGTCTAGTTCAAACCAACACAAGTAAGTCCAAGATGTGCATTTCTCTATTACCATGGACTTGAACACATTAAAAACGGAGCAGTTAGGCACTGAGCTTACAATATAGATTGTATTTTACAATGTTGTTTGTAATGTTTATATCATGCATTTTAAAGTCTATACTGCTTTGTATTAAAGAACTAAAGTCTGTATTACTCAGAGTTCTTCAGAGAAATGGCAATAACATGTGTAGATAGATGATAAAGATATATATATATATATATATATATATATATATATATATATATATATTGTCATTTAGCTATCTATATGTGTGTGTGCATATGTGCATGTGTGTGAGAGAGAGAGAAAGAGAAAGTAGGAGCAGAGGGAGAGATACGGCAGGGGCTGGGATAGGAGAATGGAAGAAAGAAAGAGATTAAGCAATCAGCTTATCTCAAGCAAATCTAAAAGACACAGGGTGGGTTGGCAGCCTAAACACTCAGGAGAATCCAGGCTACAGTTCAGTTCTGGGGGCCATTTACTACTAATGGTTTGTAGGATCACCTGTAATCCATGGAAGCTCAGCTTGCCTTTCTAGAAATTCTAATAGTGTCCTATCAGAAGTGGTGATTATATGAAGATTTAAGCAAAAGCTTGGGCTGCCCCAGGCTATTTATGGATGGTGTCTCCTTTACAAAGATGCAATCAGGAATCTAAGAATGGCTGCTGCCTCTTTTGGTTAGTAGCTACTTAAATCTCTTTACTAGACACATGTGGTATACTCCAGAGTATAATTTGACAAGCAAGCAATAGACAGCATTTAGAAAATTGCAACAGTGGAAACAAAAACCCTGACTACAATGGAGAAAACTCCAGGAAATAAATGTGCAAACAAGCATGAATGCATACTAGCCGTGGTCTCTTTCAATGTCCTCTTTCACAGCCCCATCCTTCAGGGTGACATTATTCTTCAGCACATAAATTTCAATGACTTCCCTGTGCATGACATACTGAGTACCCAGTAGTTTTTATCTGCTGGATATTATAAATATTAGTAATTCCCTGATTTTATTCATAGTTATTCCCAAATTCTACACCAAGAAGAAGCCTTAAAGCTATTTATTAAAATTGAGAAAATTAGGGCTGGAGAGATGGCTTAGCGGTTAAGCGCCTGCCTGTGAAGCCTAAGGACCCTGGTTCGAGGCTCGGTTCCCCAGGTCCCACGTTAGCCAGATGCACAAGGGGGCGCACGCGTCTGGAGTTCGTTTGCAGAGGCTGAAAGCCCTGACGCGCCCATTCTCTCTCTCTCCCTCTATCTGTCTTTCTCTCTGTGTCTGTCGCTCTCAAATAAATAAATAAAAAATTTTTTTTAAAAAAAAGGTATGCGCCACCGCACCCGGATTTTAAAATTGAGAAAATTAGCACCTTAAGCCTTGTACTGTCTTTTGCTGCTGGTCTATCTTTGTGCTGTACTCCCTATGTGTCCCATTGAACATTAAATATAATTTATGACTTTATATTTTCCATATGAAGCCTAGTCTTATCTTGTCCCATATTACCTCAATATCCTTTCAGGACAGGGCTTCCTATTTAGTTACTGGGGTTTTAGCATTTTACTTATATCAGCAAAAATAAATATATAAGTGAAATGAAAGGTTTACATTCTATTGATACAAGCTAAAGCATACACAAAATTAACTGTTGTGATGCATATGGAGCCATTGGTTTACCAAGTAGACATACCCAAAAGTATTCTGTACTAATCTCCCAGGTGCCTCTCATTACACCTGAGATGAAGGATCCTATATGACAAACACAAAAACAGTTTGAGAAGTATTTTTATAACTTTGTGTACAACATTGGTAAATTATAATACATTTTAGAGATGTGGGAATATTAAGGGGTATACTTTCAACTTTGTTTTAGTTTTTTTTTTTTTTTTTTTTTTTTTCTGAGGATAGGTTTCAATTTAGCCCAGGCTGACCTGGAATTCATAGTGACCCTCCTATCTCTGCCCCATGAGTTCTGGCATTGTAGGCACGTGCCACCACACCTGGCCACTCCCAACCTTTAATCGTAACTTTATTAATTGGTGGTGTTGATTTTCTGGAGGATTATCTTTTTCTACAAATCAAATACAGATAGTAGCTGTCAGTGATTAGGAAGTAGTTTTTGTGCAAAGACCAAACATTGGTGTATACTACTCCCATTAATATAATCTCAAAATGAGATTATACTATTTTTATGTTGCTGGGATATCATCTTAAAAGCAATGTTATTCTTGTTGTTACCTTAATTAGATCCCATTAAAATTTTCTACAAGATTTTAGTATTTACTCTTGTGTTAATTCTGAAATGTTTGAAATAATCTATCAATATTTTGTAACACAGTTCCTTAAATAGAATAAGGAGAAATGATTATTTGTACTTAAATAAATTCACAGACATTATATGAAATGATGTTATGATTGTGCAAGAGATAGACAGCAATGGTGTGTCCACAATTCATTTCAAATGTTTATTGTAGAGGTTTGAGAAAGAAAATTATGAAAGTGGATATTGACTATGGCATTGTGTTGTCTGAAAAGTCAGGACTTTCCTATACCATTATGCTATGGACATAAAAAGTTTACATCAAAGACCTATAACCCAAACATTATCTGAAACACTATCTACCAACATTATCTGAAGGAAAACTATGTGAGTTATAACCTACGTACCATATTTCAATGAAATTTCTTTCAGTTTTTCCCATGATTACTTCTAGAGCTTCCATATGTTTTCTTGCTTTTCTTGGACTTTCTAAGTCACTCCTGGGAGCCTGCCATACTTAATCCTAAATGCCTGATTTCAGACAGGAAAGAGGAATTCCATTCCTATTATTTTCTGGCTGTTTCCTGAGTACAGGCATCCTAAAGAATTTGTTCCAGCTTTAAGCTGCATGGTTAATAGACCCTTGTGTTTTTTTACATTGTGTGAAGATTTCTTATTGCCAGTACTATTTTTAAAAATAGATGATAAGGGTCTTAGTGTTTAAGGCACTTGCCTGCAAAGCCAAAGGACCCAGTTTCAATTCCCCAGTGACCACGTGAAGCCACATGCACAAAGTGGCACATGTATTTTGAGTTAATTTGCAATGGCTGGAGGCCCTGGCATGCCCACTCTCTCCATATATCTGCATCTCCAACACAAATAAATAAATAAAATATTTAAAATATACAATAAGATGATCATAAACCTGAAAGTATTGAATTGATTTTCTCTAGTCTGTACTATATTTAGTTTGTAAAGTTACTCATGAAACACTGGTCAATTACAAATTTATCTATTTTGTAATTTAAAGAACTTTTTTTTACAGCAAATTATCATAACTGTACTCACTCTCAAGGGAAGCTGAATGAAGATATTTTCATGTAAGTCCACATGAATCGTTAATTTCATACTCCTTGTATGCTTTACCCAATAATTACAAGAAAACTAAAAGTTTGATTATTAGTATTATACACAATTGATTAATCCTGGTCTTTTTTCATTAGCAATGCACAATAATTAGTACGGAATTTTTTTCTACTGTTTCAAAGGTATGTATGTTCTGAGTTTTATTTGACAGAAGAAGAGTTGTGAGGATTTATATTTGTATTCTAGCTTCACCTCCTAAGACTAGGTCTGTCTCCTAGAGGATAAAGCACTGAACTTTTCTTCTTTTAAAAAAAATTCATTTTATTCTGTGCCACATAGAAAATGCCATTTCTCTAAATATTAAAAGTTGAAAAGATGAGCTGGGGATATAACTTACTGGTAGATCATTCATAAGTCCCTGGGTTCGATCTCAAACACAAAGAAAGAAAGAAAGAAAGAAAGAAAGAAAGAAAGAAAGAAAGAAAGAAAGAAAGAAAGAAAGAAAGAAAGAAAGAAAGGAAGGAAGAAAGAAAGAAAGAAAGAGGGAAGAGAGAGGAAGAGAGAAAGGGAGGGAGAAAGGAGGAAGGAAGAGAGGAAGCTAAAGAAGAGTGGAACAATATAGTAAAATGGTAAAATAATCTTAAAATAGCGTTTAAAAGTAAAACAGTAAGGTCTTATTGGTTTAGGAGATTATTAAGACCATTAAATTTGTATACAGATTAGCAACTGCAAAGTCTGCATAATAAATACTTCATGATATCATTCTGGTTTTGTGTGTCATGTACTAAATAGTAGACTTTATTTACCCTGAGCCATAAGTAGAAAGCTTCTTTTCTAAGCACATTGACTGATTTTCTGTGTTTTCTCACTAAAACTATCAATCTTTCATATAGATCTTCGAGATCCCTAGTCTTTCCTTCCAAGCCTTCATTCTTCTTTTGTTTGCTTTCTCTTCTGCTCTTTTACAAAATGATCAGTATAGATGAAGTTGGTAGCTTGGAGCACTCTACAGAGCTCAGGCTAGCCTTGAAACTCATGACATTCCCTCCCTCCCATGTGCTAGACTATAGGTACTGCCCACAATGCCCAGCAAGGGTCTTTATTCTTAGTCCTCCAATATTTAAGCCAATTCAAGAGCCACAGCTACATATTGGTATATAAATTTGAACTAACTAAAATTAAATGTTATTCAAAATTCAGTTCCTCATCTTTAGCCATCTGCCAGATTATTCAGTACATGCAGATGTCTGGCTGAAGTATACTAGGTACATGAAGATGTCTGACTGCCAAATACTCAGTATGTACAGACAGACATCTATACTGCTGGGCTGTAAAGCTCAGATTTTTAGAAGTGTATAACTATCTCATAAGAGTTCTTTATAAATTCTGGATGCAGGTTCTTTTTTTTAAATTTATTTACATGAGACATAGAGAGAGAGAGAGAGAGAGAGAGAGAAGGAATGGGTGTGCCAGGGCCTCTAGCCAGTGCAAACAAACTCCAGATGCGTGCACCACCGTGTGCATCTGGCTTATAGTGGACCTGGAGAATCTAAGCTGGGGCCTTACACTTTGCAGGCAAATGCCTTAACCACTAAGCCATCTCTCCAGCCTACAGGTTCGTTATAAGATAGATGATTGGCAATCGTTTTCTCCTAGTCTGTCACAGTTTTCATTTTCTGAAAGGTTTCTTTCGAAAGTATTTTTTTTTTCATTTTGATGAACTTTAATTTATCAAGATTTTATGGATTTGGGATTTAAGAATTCATGGCCCAACTTGGTGTTATGTAAATTTTCTATTGATTTCTAAAAGTTTCCCTGGCTTAGCCCTAACCTGTAGATCTATGACCTATTTTGAGTAAATTCTTGTGAATGGTTGTAAGGGACAGTCTAAACTCATCTTTTTTACATATTGCTGTCTAATTGTCCTCGTATTATTTGTTTGAAAACAAACTTACCATATCTCAATTATATCACTTGACATATTTGCAAAAAATCAAATATTTGTAAATGTAATATTGATTTCTACCCTCTGAGTTCTGTTGTATTTATTCATATATATGTACTTATACCAGTACCTTACTATTTAGATTATATCTTTTAAGAAAAAAAGAGGCTGCTGTAATTTTTGACCAATTCCACTGAATCTGTAGATCAATTTGGGAAGAATTGTCATCATAAGAATATTAAATTTTCCAACCCATAAACAAGAATTCTCTATCCATTTGGTATATCTTTAATTTTTCCTTAGAATGTTTTGTAGTTTTCAGTGTATACATCTTGTGTTTATTCTTTGCATTTGAATTTAAACCCATTTGCCCTGACAAGACACTTCACCAAGATGATTTCCATTAAACCTGTAGGTTTAATATTTTGTCCTTCAACAATAAGTTTTTATTTTTTTTAAATTATATTTA
>NW_025423426.1:0-43029 GCF_020740685.1 Jaculus jaculus
AATTCTACAAGACGAAGGTCAAGAAAGAAGATTTCCCGTGTGGAACGAAAAGAGACTCATTTTGTGTCAGGAGAGTGTCTAGAGAAATGTTTCCCTTTGTAAAGTAACAGTGAATTCAAAGACCAAGAGCTGAATGTTGTTAAGAGCATTTCCTTTTGAAAACTAACATGGAACGCACAATTCTACAAGACGAGGGTCAAGAAAGAAGATTTCCCGTGTGGAACGAAAAGAGACTCATTTTGTGTCAGGAGAGTGTCTAGAGAAATGTTTCCCTTTGTAAAGTAACAGTGAATTCAAAGAACCAAGAGCTGAATGTTGTTAAGAACATTTCCTTTTGAAAACTAACATGGAACGCACAATTCTACAAGACGAAGGTCAAGAAAGAAGATTTCCCGTGTGGAACGAAAAGAGACTCATTTTGTGTCAGGAGAGTGTCTAGAGAATGTTTCCCTTTGTAAAGTAACAGTGAATTCAAAGAACCAAGAGCTGAATGTTGTTAAGAACATTTCCTTTTGAAAACTAACACGAAACGCACAATTCTACAAGACGAAGGTCAAGAAAGAAGATTTCCCGTGTGGAACGAAAAGAGACTCATTTTGTGTCAGGAGAGTGTCTAGAGAAATGTTTCCCTTTGTAAAGTAACAGTGAATTCAAAGAACCAAGAGCTGAATGTTGTTAAGAACATTTCCTTTTGAAAACTAACACGGAACGCACAAATCTACAAGACGAAGGTCAAGAAAGAAGATTTCCCGTGTGGAACGAAAAGAGACTCATTTTGTGTCAGGAGAGTGTCTAGAGAAATGTTTCCCTTTGTAAAGTAACAGTGAATTCAAAGAACCAAGAGCTGAATGTTGTTAAGAACATTTCCTTTTGAAAACTAACATGGAACGCACAATTCTACAAGACGAGGTCAAGAAAGAAGATTTCCCGTGTGGAACGAAAAGAGACTCATTTTGTGTCAGGAGAGTGTCTAGAGAAATGTTTCCCTTTGTAAAGTAACAGTGAATTCAAAGAACCAAGAGCTGAATGTTGTTAAGAACATTTCCTTTTGAAAACTAACATGGAACGCACAATTCTACAAGACGAGGGTCAAGAAAGAAGATTTCCCGTGTGGAACGAAAAGAGACTCATTTTGTGTCAGGAGAGTGTCTAGAGAAATGTTTCCCTTTGTAAAGTAACAGTGAATTCAAAGAACCAAGAGCTGAATGTTGTTAAGAACATTTCCTTTTGAAAACTAACACGGAACGCACAATTCTACAAGACGAAGGTCAAGAAAGAAGATTTCCCGTGTGGAACGAAAAGAGACTCATTTTGTGTCAGGAGAGTGTCTAGAGAAATGTTTCCCTTTGTAAAGTAACAGTGAATTCAAAGAACCAAGAGCTGAATGTTGTTAAGAACATTTCCTTTTGAAAACTAACATGGAACGCACAATTCTACAAGACGAGATTCAAGAAAGAAGATTTACCTTTTGGAACGAAAAGAGACTCATTTTGTGTCAGGAGAGTGTCTAGAGAAATGTTTCCCTTTGTAAAGTAACAGTGAATTCAAAGAACCAAGAGCTGAATGTTGTTAAGAACATTTCCTTTTGAAAACTAACACGGAACGCACAAATGTACAAGACGAAGGTCAAGAAAGAAGATTTCCCGTGTGGAACGAAAAGAGACTCATTTTGTGTCAGGAGAGTGTCTAGAGAAATGTTTCCCTTTGTAAAGTAACAGTGAATTCAAAGAACCAAGAGCTGAATGTTGTTAAGAACATTTCCTTTTGAAAACTAACACGGAACGCACAATTCTACAAGACGAGGGTCAAGAAAGAAGATTTCCCGTGTGGAACGAAAAGAGACTCATTTTGTGTCAGGAGAGTGTCTAGAGAAATGTTTCCCTTTGTAAAGTAACAGTGAATTCAAAGAACCAAGAGCTGAATGTTGTTAAGAACATTTCCTTTTGAAAACTAACACGGAACGCACAATTCTACAAGACGAAGGTCAAGAAAGAAGATTTCCCGTGTGGAACGAAAAGAGACTCATTTTGTGTCAGGAGAGTGTCTAGAGAAATGTTTCCCTTTGTAAAGTAACAGTGAATTCAAAGAACCAAGAGCTGAATGTTGTTAAGAACATTTCCTTTTGAAAACTAACATGGAACACACAATTCTACAAGAGGAGTAGTCAAGAAAGAAGATTTCCCGTGTGGAACGAAAAGAGACTCATTTTGTGTCAGGAGAGTGTCTAGAGAAATGTTTCCCTTTGTAAAGTAACAGTGAATTCAAAGAACCAAGAGCTGAATGTTGTTAAGAACATTTCCTTTTGAAAACTAACACGGAACGCACAATTCTACAAGACGAGGTCAAGAAAGAAGATTTCCCGTGTGGAACGAAAAGAGACTCATTTTGTGTCAGGAGAGTGTCTAGAGAAATGTTTCCCTTTGTAAAGTAACAGTGAATTCAAAGAACCAAGAGCTGAATGTTGTTAAGAACATTTCCTTTTGAAAACTAACACGGAACGCACAATTCTACAAGACGAGGGTCAAGAAAGAAGATTTCCCGTGTGGAACGAAAAGAGACTCATTTTGTGTCAGGAGAGTGTCTAGAGAAATGTTTCCCTTTGTAAAGTAACAGTGAATTCAAAGAACCAAGAGCTGAATGTTGTTAAGAACATTTCCTTTTGAAAACTAACATGGAACGCACAATTCTACAAGACGAAGGTCAGGAAAGAAGATTTCCCGTGTGGAACGAAAAGAGACTCATTTTGTGTCAGGAGAGTGTCTAGAGAAATGTTTCCCTTTGTAAAGTAACAGTGAATTCAAAGAACCAAGAGCTGAATGTTGTTAAGAACATTTCCTTTTGAAAACTAACATGGAACGCACAATTCTACAAGACGAAGGTCAAGAAAGAAGATTTCCCGTGTGGAACGAAAAGAGACTCATTTTGTGTCAGGAGAGTGTCTAGAGAAATGTTTCCCTTTGTAAAGTAACAGTGAATTCAAAGAACCAAGAGCTGAATGTTGTTAAGAACATTTCCTTTTGAAAACTAACATGGAACGCACAATTCTACAAGACGAGGGTCAAGAAAGAAGATTTCCCGTGTGGAACGAAAAGAGACTCATTTTGTGTCAGGAGAGTGTCTAGAGAAATGTTTCCCTTTGTAAAGTAACAGTGAATTCAAAGAACCAAGAGCTGAATGTTGTTAAGAACATTTCCTTTTGAAAACTAACATGGAACGCACAATTCTACAAGACGAAGGTCAAGAAAGAAGATTTCCCGTGTGGAACGAAAAGAGACTCATTTTGTGTCAGGAGAGTGTCTAGAGAAATGTTTCCCTTTGTAAAGTAACAGTGAATTCAAAGAACCAAGAGCTGAATGTTGTTAAGAACATTTCCTTTTGAAAACTAACATGGAACGCACAATTCTACAAGACGAAGGTCAAGAAAGAAGATTTCCCGTGTGGAACGAAAAGAGACTCATTTTGTGTCAGGAGAGTGTCTAGAGAAATGTTTCCCTTTGTAAAGTAACAGTGAATTCAAAGAACCAAGAGCTGAATGTTGTTAAGAACATTTCCTTTTGAAAACTAACATGGAACGCACAATTCTACAAGACGAGGTCAAGAAAGAAGATTTCCCGTGTGGAACGAAAAGAGACTCATTTTGTGTCAGGAGAGTGTCTAGAGAAATGTTTCCCTTTGTAAAGTAACAGTGAATTCAAAGAACCAAGAGCTGAATGTTGTTAAGAACATTTCCTTTTGAAAACTAACATGGAACGCACAATTCTACAAGACGAAGGTCAAGAAAGAAGATTTCCCGTGTGGAACGAAAAGAGACTCATTTTGTGTCAGGAGAGTGTCTAGAGAAATGTTTCCCTTTGTAAAGTAACAGTGAATTCAAAGAACCAAGAGCTGAATGTTGTTAAGAACATTTCCTTTTGAAAACTAACATGGAACGCACAATTCTACAAGACGAGGGTCAAGAAAGAATATTTCCCGTGTGGAACGAAAAGAGACTCATTTTGTGTCAGTAGAGTGTCTAGAGAAATGTTTCCCTTTGTAAAGTAACAGTGAATTCAAAGAACCAAGAGCTGAATGTTGTTAAGAACATTTCCTTTTGAAAACTAACATGGAACGCACAATTCTACAAGACGAAGGTCAAGAAAGAAGATTTCCCGTGTGGAACGAAAAGAGACTCATTTTGTGTCAGGAGAGTGTCTAGAGAAATGTTTCCCTTTGTAAAGTAACAGTGAATTCAAAGAACCAAGAGCTGAATGTTGTTAAGAACATTTCCTTTTGAAAACTAACATGGAACGCACAATTCTACAAGACGAAGGTCAAGAAAGAAGATTTCCCGTGTGGAACGAAAAGAGACTCATTTTGTGTCAGGAGAGTGTCTAGAGAAATGTTTCCCTTTGTAAAGTAACAGTGAATTCAAAGAACCAAGAGCTGAATGTTGTTAAGAACATTTCCTTTTGAAAACTAACATGGAACGCACAATTCTACAAGACGAAGGTCAAGAAAGAAGATTTCCCGTGTGGAACGAAAAGAGACTCATTTTGTGTCAGGAGAGTGTCTAGAGAAATGTTTCCCTTTGTAAAGTAACAGTGAATTCAAAGAACCAAGAGCTGAATGTTGTTAAGAACATTTCCTTTTGAAAACTAACATGGAACGCACAATTCTACAAGACGAAGGTCAAGAAAGAAGATTTCCCATGTGGAACGAAAAGAGACTCATTTTGTGTCAGGAGAGTGTCTAGAGAAATGTTTCCCTTTGTAAAGTAACAGTGAATTCAAAGAACCAAGAGCTGAATGTTGTTAAGAACATTTCCTTTTGAAAACTAACATGGAACGCACAATTCTACAAGACGAGGGTCAAGAAAGAAGATTTCCCGTGTGGAACGAAAAGAGACTCATTTTGTGTCAGGAGAGTGTCTAGAGAAATGTTTCCCTTTGTAAAGTAACAGTGAATTCAAAGAACCAAGAGCTGAATGTTGTTAAGAACATTTCCTTTTGAAAACTAACATGGAACGCACAATTCTACAAGACGAGGGTCAAGAAAGAAGATTTCCCGTGTGGAACGAAAAGAGACTCATTTTGTGTCAGGAGAGTGTCTAGAGAAATGTTTCCCTTTGTAAAGTAACAGTGAATTCAAAGAACCAAGAGCTGAATGTTGTTAAGAACATTTCCTTTTGAAAACTAACATGGAACGCACAATTCTACAAGACGAAGGTCAAGAAAGAAGATTTCCCGTGTGGAACGAAAAGAGACTCATTTTGTGTCAGGAGAGTGTCTAGAGAAATGTTTCCCTTTGTAAAGTAACAGTGAATTCAAAGAACCAAGAGCTGAATGTTGTTAAGAACATTTCCTTTTGAAAACTAACATGGAACGCACAATTCTACAAGACGAAGGTCAAGAAAGAAGATTTCCCGTGTGGAACGAAAAGAGACTCATTTTGTGTCAGGAGAGTGTCTAGAGAAATGTTTCCCTTTGTAAAGTAATAGTGAATGCAAAGAACCAAGAGCTGAATGTTGTTAAGAACATTTCCTTTTGAAAACTAACATGGAACGCACAATTCTACAAGACGAGGGTCAAGAAAGAAGATTTCCCGTGTGGAACGAAAAGAGACTCATTTTGTGTCAGGAGAGTGTCTAGAGAAATGTTTCCCTTTGTAAAGTAACAGTGAATTCAAAGAACCAAGAGCTGAATGTTGTTAAGAACATTTCCTTTTGAAAACTAACATGGAACGCACAATTCTACAAGACGAGGGTCAAGAAAGAAGATTTCCCGTGTGGAACGAAAAGAGACTCATTTTGTGTCAGGAGAGTGTCTAGAGAAATGTTTCCCTTTGTAAAGTAACAGTGAATTCAAAGAACCAAGAGCTGAATGTTGTTAAGAACATTTCCTTTTGAAAACTAACATGGAACGCACAATTCTACAAGACGAAGGTCAAGAAAGAAGATTTCCCGTGTGGAACGAAAAGAGACTCATTTTGTGTCAGGAGAGTGTCTAGAGAAATGTTTCCCTTTGTAAAGTAACAGTGAATTCAAAGAACCAAGAGCTGAATGTTGTTAAGAACATTTCCTTTTGAAAACTAACATGGAACGCACAATTCTACAAGACGAGGGTCAAGAAAGAAGATTTCCCGTGTGGAACGAAAAGAGACTCATTTTGTGTCAGGAGAGTGTCTAGAGAAATGTTTCCCTTTGTAAAGTAATAGTGAATTCAAAGAACCAAGAGCTGAATGTTGTTAAGAACATTTCCTTTTGAAAACTAACATGGAACACACAATTCTACAAGACGAGGGTCAAGAAAGAAGATTTCCCGTGTGGAACGAAAAGAGACTCATTTTGTGTCAGGAGAGTGTCTAGAGAAATGTTTCCCTTTGTAAAGTAACAGTGAATTCAAAGAACCAAGAGCTGAATGTTGTTAAGAACATTTCCTTTTGAAAACTAACATGGAACGCACAATTCTACAAGACGAAGGTCAAGAAAGAAGATTTCCCGTGTGGAACGAAAAGAGACTCATTTTGTGTCAGGAGAGTGTCTAGAGAAATGTTTCCCTTTGTAAAGTAACAGTGAATTCAAAGAACCAAGAGCTGAATGTTGTTAAGAACATTTCCTTTTGAAAACTAACATGGAACGCACAATGCTACAAGACAATGGTCAAGAAAGGAGATTTCCCGTGTGGAACGAAAAGAGACTCATTTTGTGTCAGGAGAGTGTCTAGAGAAATGTTTCCCTTTGTAAAGTAACAGTGAATTCAAAGAACCAAGAGCTGAATGTTGTTAAGAACATTTCCTTTTGAAAACTAACATGGAACGCACAATTCTACAAGACGAAGGTCAAGAAAGAAGATTTCCCGTGTGGAACGAAAAGAGACTCATTTTGTGTCAGGAGAGTGTCTAGAGAAATGTTTCCCTTTGTAAAGTAACAGTGAATTCAAAGAACCAAGAGCTGAATGTTGTTAAGAACATTTCCTTTTGAAAACTAACATGGAACTCACAATTCTACAAGACGAGGGTCAAGAAAGAAGATTTCCCGTGTGGAACGAAAAGAGACTCATTTTGTGTCAGGAGAGTGTCTAGAGAAATGTTTCCCTTTGTAAAGTAACAGTGAATTCAAAGAACCAAGAGCTGAATGTTGTTAAGAACATTTCCTTTTGAAAACTAACATGGAACGCACAATTCTACAAGACGAAGGTCAAGAAAGAAGATTTCCCGTGTGGAACGAAAAGAGACTCATTTTGTGTCAGGAGAGTGTCTAGAGAAATGTTTCCCTTTGTAAAGTAACAGTGAATTCAAAGAACCAAGAGCTGAATGTTGTTAAGAACATTTCCTTTTGAAAACTAACATGGAACGCACAATTCTACAAGACGAGGTTCAAGAAAGAAGATTTCCCGTGTGGAACGAAAAGAGACTCATTTTGTGTCAGGAGAGTGTCTAGAGAAATGTTTCCCTTTGTAAAGTAACAGTGAATTCAAAGAACCAAGAGCTGAATGTTGTTAAGAACATTTCCTTTTGAAAACTAACATGGAACGCACAAATCTACAAGACGAAGGTGAAGAAAAAAGATATCCAGTGTGGAACGAGAAGAGACTCATTTTGTGTCAGGAGAGTGTCTAGAGAAATGTTTCCCTTTGTAAAGTAACAGTGAATTCAAAGAACCAAGAGCTGAATGTTGTTAAGAACATTTCCTTTTGAAAACTAACATGGAACGCACAATTCTACAAGACGAAGGTCAAGAAAGAAGATTTCCCGTGTGGAACGAAAAGAGACTCATTTTGTGTCAGGAGAGTGTCTAGAGAAATGTTTCCCTTTGTAAAGTAACAGTGAATTCAAAGAACCAAGAGCTGAATGTTGTTAAGAACATTTCCTTTTGAAAACTAACACGAACGCACAATTCTACAAGACGAAGGTCAAGAAAGAAGATTTCCCGTGTGGAACGAAAAGAGACTCATTTTGTGTCAGGAGAGTGTCTAGAGAAATGTTTCCCTTTGTAAAGTAACAGTGAATTCAAAGAACCAAGAGCTGAATGTTGTTAAGAACATTTCCTTTTGAAAACTAACATGGAACGCACAATTCTACAAGACGAAGGTCAAGAAAGAAGATTTCCCGTGTGGAACGAAAAGAGACTCATTTTGTGTCAGGAGAGTGTCTAGAGAAATGTTTCCCTTTGTAAAGTAACAGTGAATTCAAAGAACCAAGAGCTGAATGTTGTTAAGAACATTTCCTTTTGAAAACTAACACGGAACGCACAATTCTACAAGACGAAGGTCAAGAAAGAAGATTTCCCGTGTGGAACGAAAAGAGACTCATTTTGTGTCAGGAGAGTGTCTAGAGAAATGTTTCCCTTTGTAAAGTAACAGTGAATTCAAAGAACCAAGAGCTGAATGTTGTTAAGAACATTTCCTTTTGAAAACTAACATGGAACGCACAATTCTACAAGACGAGGTCAAGAAAGAAGATTTCCCGTGTGGAACGAAAAGAGACTCATTTTGTGTCAGGAGAGTGTCTAGAGAAATGTTTCCCTTTGTAAAGTAACAGTGAATTCAATGAACCAAGAGCTGAATGTTGTTAAGAACATTTCCTTTTGAAAACTAACATGGAACGCACAAATCTACAAGACGAATGTCAAGAAAGAAGATTTCCCGTGTGGAACGAAAAGAGACTCATTTTGTGTCAGGAGAGTGTCTAGAGAAATGTTTCCCTTTGTAAAGTAA
Organism: Jaculus jaculus; assembly: GCF_020740685.1. Taxonomy (NCBI): domain Eukaryota; kingdom Metazoa; phylum Chordata; class Mammalia; order Rodentia; family Dipodidae; genus Jaculus; species Jaculus jaculus. The sequence goes on from NW_025423426.1 coordinate 8,694, forward strand.
CAGTGAATTCAAAGAACCAAGAGCTGAATGTTGTTAAGAACATTTCCTTTTGAAAACTAACATGGAACGCACAATTCTACAAGACGAAGGTCAAGAAAGAAGATTTCCCGTGTGGAACGAAAAGAGACTCATTTTGTGTCAGGAGAGTGTCTAGAGAAATGTTTCCCTTTGTAAAGTAACAGTGAATTCAAAGAACCAAGAGCTGAATGTTGTTAAGAACATTTCCTTTTGAAAACTAACATGGAACGCACAATTCTACAAGACGAGGGTCAAGAAAGAAGATTTCCCGTGTGGAACGAAAAGAGACTCATTTTGTGTCAGGAGAGTGTCTAGAGAAATGTTTCCCTTTGTAAAGTAACAGTGAATTCAAAGAACCAAGAGCTGAATGTTGTTAAGAACATTTCCTTTTGAAAACTAACATGGAACGCACAATTCTACAAGACGAAGGTCAAGAAAGAAGATTTCCCGTGTGGAACGAAAAGAGACTCATTTTGTGTCAGGAGAGTGTCTAGAAAAATGTTTCCCTTTGTAAAGTAACAGTGAATTCAAAGAACCAAGAGCTGAATGTTGTTAAGAACATTTCCTTTTGAAAACTAACATGGAACGCACAATTCTACAAGACGAAGGTCAAGAAAGAAGATTTCCCGTGTGGAACGAAAAGAGACTCATTTTGTGTCAGGAGAGTGTCTAGAGAAATGTTTCCCTTTGTAAAGTAACAGTGAATTCAAAGAACCAAGAGCTGAATGTTGTTAAGAACATTTCCTTTTGAAAACTAACATGGAACGCACAATTCTACAAGACGAGGGTCAAGAAAGAAGATTTCCCATGTGGAACGAAAAGAGACTCATTTTGTGTCAGGAGAGTGTCTAGAGAAATGTTTCCCTTTGTAAAGTAACAGTGAATTCAAAGAACCAAGAGCTGAATGTTGTTAAGAACATTTCCTTTTGAAAACTAACATGGAACGCACAATTCTACAAGACGAAGGTCAAGAAAGAAGATTTCCCGTGTGGAACGAAAAGAGACTCATTTTGTGTCAGGAGAGTGTCTAGAGAAATGTTTCCCTTTGTAAAGTAACAGTGAATTCAAAGAACCAAGAGCTGAATGTTGTTAAGAACATTTCCTTTTGAAAACTAACATGGAACGCACAATTCTACAAGACGAAGGTCAAGAAAGAAGATTTCCCGTGTGGAACGAAAAGAGACTCATTTTGTGTCAGGAGAGTGTCTAGAGAAATGTTTCCCTTTGTAAAGTAACAGTGAATTCAAAGAACCAAGAGCTGAATGTTGTTAAGAACATTTCCTTTTGAAAACTAACATGGAACGCACAATTCTACAAGACGAAGGTCAAGAAAGAAGATTTCCCGTGTGGAACGAAAAGAGACTCATTTTGTGTCAGGAGAGTGTCTAGAGAAATGTTTCCCTTTGTAAAGTAACAGTGAATTCAAAGAACCAAGAGCTGAATGTTGTTAAGAACATTTCCTTTTGAAAACTAACATGGAACGCACAATTCTACAAGATTACGGTGAAGAAAGAAGATTTCCCGTGTGGAACGAAAAGAGACTCATTTTGTGTCAGGAGAGTGTCTAGAGAAATGTTTCCCTTTGTAAAGTAACAGTGAATTCAAAGAATCAAGAGCTGAATGTTGTTAAGAACATTTCCTTTTGAAAACTAACATGGAACGCACAATTCTACAAGACGAAGGTCAAGAAAGAAGAATTCCCGTGTGGAACGAAAAGAGACTCATTTTGTGTCAGGAGAGTGTCTAGAGAAATGTTTCCCTTTGTAAAGTAACAGTGAATTCAAAGAACCAAGAGCTGAATGTTGTTAAGAACATTTCCTTTTGAAAACTAACATGGAACGCACAATTCTACAAGACGAAGGTCAAGAAAGAAGATTTCCCGTGTGGAACGAAAAGAGACTCATTTTGTGTCAGGAGAGTGTCTAGAGAAATGTTTCCCTTTGTAAAGTAACAGTGAATTCAAAGAACCAAGAGCTGAATGTTGTTAAGAACATTTCCTTTTGAAAACTAACATGGAACACACAATTCTACAAGACGAAGGTCAAGAAAGAAGATTTCCCGTGTGCAACGAAAAGAGACTCATTTTGTGTCAGGAGAGTGTCTAGAGAAATGTGTCTCTTTGTAAAGTAACAGTGAATTCAAAGAACAAAAAGCTGAATGTTGTTAAGAACATTTCCTTTCAAAAACTAACATGGAACACACAATTCTACAAGACGAAGGTCAAGAAAGAAGATTTCCCGTGTGGAACGAAAAGAGACTCATTTTGTGTCAGGAGAGTGTCTAGAGAAATGTTTCCCTTTGTAAAGTAACAGTGAATTCAAAGAACCAAGAGCTGAATGTTGTTAAGAACATTTCCTTTTGAAAACTAACATGGAACGCACAATTCTACAAGACGAGGGTCAAGAAAGAAGATTTCCCGTGTGGAACGAAAAGAGACTCATTTTGTGTCAGGAGAGTGTCTAGAGAAATGTTTCCCTTTGTAAAGTAACAGTGAATTCAAAGAACCAAGAGCTGAATGTTGTTAAGAACATTTCCTTTTGAAAACTAACAGGGAACGCACAATTCTACAAGACGAAGGTCAAGAAAGAAGATTTCCCGTGTGGAACGAAAAGAGACTCATTTTGTGTCAGGAGAGTGTCTAGAGAAATGTTTCCCTTTGTAAAGTAACAGTGAATTCAAAGAACCAAGAGCTGAATGTTGTTAAGAACATTTCCTTTTGAAAACTAACATGGAACACACAATTCTACAAGACGAAGGTCAAGAAAGAAGATTTCCCGTGTGGAACGAAAAGAGACTCATTTTGTGTCAGGAGAGTGTCTAGAGAAATGTTTCCCTTTGTAAAGTAACAGTGAATTCAAAGAACCAAGAGCTGAATGTTGTTAAGAACATTTCCTTTTGAAAACTAACATGGAACGCACAATTCTACAAGACGAAGGTCAAGAAAGAAGATTTCCCGTGTGGAACGAAAAGAGACTCATTTTGTGTCAGGAGAGTGTCTAGAGAAATGTTTCCCTTTGTAAAGTAACAGTGAATTCAAAGAACCAAGAGCTGAATGTTGTTAAGAACATTTCCTTTTGAAAACTAACATGGAACGCACAATTCTACAAGACGAAGGTCAAGAAAGAAGATTTCCCGTGTGGAACGAAAAGAGACTCATTTTGTGTCAGGAGAGTGTCTAGAGAAATGTTTCCCTTTGTAAAGTAACAGTGAATTCAAAGAACCAAGAGCTGAATGTTGTTAAGAACATTTCCTTTTGAAAACTAACATGGAACGCACAATTCTACAAGAGGACGGTCAAGAAAGAAGATTTCCCGTGTGGAACGAAAAGAGACTCATTTTGTGTCAGGAGAGTGTCTAGAGAAATGTTTCCCTTTGTAAAGTAACAGTGAATTCAAAGAACCAAGAGCTGAATGTTGTTAAGAACATTTCCTTTTGAAAACTAACATGGAACGCACAATTCTACAAGACGAGGGTCAAGAAAGAAGATTTCCCGTGTGGAACGAAAAGAGACTCATTTTGTGTCAGGAGAGTGTCTAGAGAAATGTTTCCCTTTGTAAAGTAACAGTGAATTCAAAGAACCAAGAGCTGAATGTTGTTAAGAACATTTCCTTTTGAAAACTAACATGGAACGCACAATTCTACAAGAGGACGGTCAAGAAAGAAGATTTCCCGTGTGCAACGAAAAGAGACTCATTTTGTGTCAGGAGAGTGTCTAGAGAAATGTTTCCCTTTGTAAAGTAACAGTGAATTCAAAGAACCAAGAGCTGAATGTTGTTAAGAACATTTCCTTTTGAAAACTAACATGGAACGCACAATTCTACAAGACGAAGGTCAAGAAAGAAGATTTCCCGTGTGGAACGAAAAGAGACTCATTTTGTGTCAGGAGAGTGTCTAGAGAAATGTTTCCCTTTGTAAAGTAACAGTGAATTCAAAGAACCAAGAGCTGAATGTTGTTAAGAACATTTCCTTTTGAAAACTCACATGGAACGCACAATTCTGCGGGACGAAGGTCAAGAAAGAAGATTTCCCGTGTGGAACGAAAAGAGACTCATTTTGTGTCAGGAGAGTGTCTAGAGAAATGTTTCCCTTTGTAAAGTAACAGTGAATTCAAAGAACCAAGAGCTGAATGTTGTTAAGAACATTTCCTTTTGAAAACTAACATGGAACGCACAATTCTACAAGACGAGGGTCAAGAAAGAAGATTTCCCGTGTGGAACGAAAAGAGACTCATTTTGTGTCAGGAGAGTGTCTAGAGAAATGTTTCCCTTTGTAAAGTAACAGTGAATTCAAAGAACCAAGAGCTGAATGTTGTTAAGAACATTTCCTTTTGAAAACTAACATGGAACGCACAATTCTACAAGACGAGGTCAAGAAAGAAGATTTCCCGTGTGGAACGAAAAGAGACTCATTTTGTGTCAGGAGAGTGTCTAGAGAAATGTTTCCCTTTGTAAAGTAACAGTGAATTCAAAGAACCAAGAGCTGAATGTTGTTAAGAACATTTCCTTTTGAAAACTAACATGGAACGCACAATTCTACAAGACGAGGGCCAAGAAAGAAGATTTCCCGTGTGGAACGAAAAGAGACTCATTTTGTGTCAGGAGAGTGTCTAGAGAAATGTTTCCCTTTGTAAAGTAACAGTGAATTCAAAGAACCAAGAGCTGAATGTTGTTAAGAACATTTCCTTTTGAAAACTAACATGGAACGCACAATTCTACAAGACGAGGGTCAAGAAAGAAGATTTCCCGTGTGGAACGAAAAGAGACTCATTTTGTGTCAGGAGAGTGTCTAGAGAAATGTTTCCCTTTGTAAAGTAACAGTGAATTCAAAGAACCAAGAGCTGAATGTTGTTAAGAACATTTCCTTTTGAAAACTAACATGGAACGCACAATTCTACAAGACGAGGTCAAGAAAGAAGATTTCCCGTGTGGAACGAAAAGAGACTCATTTTGTGTCAGGAGAGTGTCTAGAGAAATGTTTCCCTTTGTAAAGTAACAGTGAATTCAAAGAACCAAGAGCTGAATGTTGTTAAGAACATTTCCTTTTGAAAACTAACATGGAACGCACAATTCTACAAGACGAGGGTCAAGAAAGAAGATTTCCCGTGTGGAACGAAAAGAGACTCATTTTGTGTCAGGAGAGTGTCTAGAGAAATGTTTCCCTTTGTAAAGTAACAGTGAATTCAAAGAACCAAGAGCTGAATGTTGTTAAGAACATTTCCTTTTGAAAACTAACATGGAACACACAATTCTACAAGACGAGGTCAAGAAAGAAGATTTCCCGTGTGGAACGAAAAGAGACTCATTTTGTGTCAGGAGAGTGTCTAGAGAAATGTTTCCCTTTGTAAAGTAACAGTGAATTCAAAGAACCAAGAGCTGAATGTTGTTAAGAACATTTCCTTTTGAAAACTAACATGGAACGCACAATTCTACAAGACGAGGGTCAAGAAAGAAGATTTCCCATGTGGAACGAAAAGAGACTCATTTTGTGTCAGGAGAGTGTCTAGAGAAATGTTTCCCTTTGTAAAGTAACAGTGAATTCAAAGAACCAAGAGCTGAATGTTGTTAAGAACATTTCCTTTTGAAAACTAACATGGAACGCACAATTCTACAAGACGAGGTCAAGAAAGAAGATTTCCCGTGTGGAACGAAAAGAGACTCATTTTGTGTCAGGAGAGTGTCTAGAGAAATGTTTCCCTTTGTAAAGTAACAGTGAATTCAAAGAACCAAGAGCTGAATGTTGTTAAGAACATTTCCTTTTGAAAACTAACATGGAACGCACAATTCTACAAGACGAAGGTCAAGAAAGAAGATTTCCCGTGTGGAACGAAAAGAGACTCATTTTGTGTCAGGAGAGTGTCTAGAGAAATGTTTCCCTTTGTAAAGTAACAGTGAATTCAAAGAACCAAGAGCTGAATGTTGTTAAGAACATTTCCTTTTGAAAACTAACATGGAACGCACAATTCTACAAGACGAAGGTCAAGAAAGAAGATTTCCCATGTGGAACGAAAAGAGACTCATTTTGTGTCAGGAGAGTGTCTAGAGAAATGTTTCCCTTTGTAAAGTAACAGTGAATTCAAAGAACCAAGAGCTGAATGTTGTTAAGAACATTTCCTTTTGAAAACTAACATGGAACGCACAATTCTACAAGACGAGGGTCAAGAAAGAAGATTTCCCGTGTGGAACGAAAAGAGACTCATTTTGTGTCAGGAGAGTGTCTAGAGAAATGTTTCCCTTTGTAAAGTAACAGTGAATTCAAAGAACCAAGAGCTGAATGTTGTTAAGAACATTTCCTTTTGAAAACTAACATGGAACGCACAATTCTACAAGACGAAGGTCAAGAAAGAAGATTTCCCGTGTGGAACGAAAAGAGACTCATTTTGTGTCAGGAGAGTGTCTAGAGAAATGTTTCCCTTTGTAAAGTAACAGTGAATTCAAAGAACCAAGAGCTGAATGTTGTTAAGAACATTTCCTTTTGAAAACTAACATGGAACGCACAATTCTACAAGACGAGGGTCAAGAAAGAAGATTTCCCGTGTGGAACGAAAAGAGACTCATTTTGTGTCAGGAGAGTGTCTAGAGAAATGTTTCCCTTTGTAAAGTAACAGTGAATTCAAAGAACCAAGAGCTGAATGTTGTTAAGAACATTTCCTTTTGAAAACTAACATGGAACGCACAATTCTACAAGACGAGGGTCAAGAAAGAAGATTTCCCGTGTGGAACGAAAAGAGACTCATTTTGTGTCAGGAGAGTGTCTAGAGAAATGTTTCCCTTTGTAAAGTAACAGTGAATTCAAAGAACCAAGAGCTGAATGTTGTTAAGAACATTTCCTTTTTTAAAACTAACATGGAAAGCACAAATGTAGAAGACGAATGTCAAGAAAGAAGATTTCCCGTGTGGAACGAAAAGAGACTCATTTTGTGTCAGGAGAGTGTCTAGAGAAATGTTTCCCTTTGTAAAGTAACAGTGAATTCAAAGAACCAAGAGCTGAATGTTGTTAAGAACATTTCCTTTTGAAAACTAACATGGAACGCACAATTCTACAAGACGAGGTTCAAGAAAGAAGATTTCCCGTGTGGAACGAAAAGAGACTCATTTTGTGTCAGGAGAGTGTCTAGAGAAATGTTTCCCTTTGTAAAGTAACAGTGAATTCAAAGAACCAAGAGCTGAATGTTGTTAAGAACATTTCCTTTTGAAAACTAACATGGAACGCACAATTCTACAAGACGAAGGTCAAGAAAGAAGATTTCCCGTGTGGAACGAAAAGAGACTCATTTTGTGTCAGGAGAGTGTCTAGAGAAATGTTTCCCTTTGTAAAGTAACAGTGAAATCAAAGAACCAAGAGCTGAATGTTGTTAAGAACATTTCCTTTTGAAAACTAACATGGAAAGCACAATTCTACAAGACGAGGTCAAGAAAGAAGATTTCCCGTGTGGAACGAAAAGAGACTCATTTTGTGTCAGGAGAGTGTCTAGAGAAATGTTTCCCTTTGTAAAGTAACAGTGAATTCAAAGAACCAAGAGCTGAATGTTGTTAAGAACATTTCCTTTTGAAAACTAACATGGAACGCACAATTCTACAAGAGGAAGGTCAAGAAAGAAGATTTCCCGTGTGGAACGAAAAGAGACTCATTTTGTGTCAGGAGAGTGTCTAGAGAAATGTTTCCCTTTGTAAAGTAACAGTGAATTCAAAGAACCAAGAGCTGAATGTTGTTAAGAACATTTCCTTTTGAAAACTAACATGGAACGCACAATTCTACAAGACGAGGGTCAAGAAAGAAGATTTCCCGTGTGGAACGAAAAGAGACTCATTTTGTGTCAGGAGAGTGTCTAGAGAAATGTTTCCCTTTGTAAAGTAACAGTGAATTCAAAGAACCAAGAGCTGAATGTTGTTAAGAACATTTCCTTTTGAAAACTAACATGGAACGCACAATTCTACAAGAGGACGGTGAAGAAAGAAGATTTCCCGTGTGGAACAAAAAGAGACTCATTTTGTGTCAGGAGAGTGTCTAGAGAAATGTTTCCCTTTGTAAAGTAACAGTGAATTCAAAGAACCAAGAGCTGAATGTTGTTAAGAACATTTCCTTTTGAAAACTAACATGGAACGCACAATTCTACAAGACGAGGGTCAAGAAAGAAGATTTCCCGTGTGGAACGAAAAGAGACTCATTTTGTGTCAGGAGAGTGTCTAGAGAAATGTTTCCCTTTGTAAAGTAACAGTGAATTCAAAGAACCAAGAGCTGAATGTTGTTAAGAACATTTCCTTTTGAAAACTAACATGGAACGCACAATTCTACAAGACGAGGGTCAAGAAAGAAGATTTCCCGTGTGGAACGAAAAGAGACTCATTTTGTGTCAGGAGAGTGTCTAGAGAAATGTTTCCCTTTGTAAAGTAACAGTGAATTCAAAGAACCAAGAGCTGAATGTTGTTAAGAACATTTCCTTTTGAAAACTAACATGGAACGCACAATTCTACAAGACGAGGGTCAAGAAAGAAGATTTCCCGTGTGGAACGAAAAGAGACTCATTTTGTGTCAGGAGAGTGTCTAGAGAAATGTTTCCCTTTGTAAAGTAACAGTGAATTCAAAGAACCAAGAGCTGAATGTTGTTAAGAACATTTCCTTTTGAAAACTAACATGGAACGCACAAATCTACAAGACGAATGTCAAGAAAGAAGATTTCCCGTGTGGAACGAAAAGAGACTCATTTTGTGTCAGGAGAGTGTCTAGAGAAATGTTTCCCTTTGTAAAGTAACAGTGAATTCAAAGAACCAAGAGCTGAATGTTGTTAAGAACATTTCCTTTTGAAAACTAACATGGAACGCACAATTCTACAAGACGAGGGTCAAGAAAGAAGATTTCCCGTGTGGAACGAAAAGAGACTCATTTTGTGTCAGGAGAGTGTCTAGAGAAATGTTTCCCTTTGTAAAGTAACAGTGAATTCAAAGAACAAAGAGCTGAATGTTGTTAAGAACATTTCCTTTTGAAAACTAACATGGAACGCACAATTCTACAAGACGAAGGTCAAGAAAGAAGATTTCCCGTGTGGAACGAAAAGAGACTCATTTTGTGTCAGGAGAGTGTCTAGAGAAATGTTTCCCTTTGTAAAGTAACAGTGAATTCAAAGAACCAAGAGCTGAATGTTGTTAAGAACATTTCCTTTTGAAAACTAACATGGAACGCACAATTCTACAAGACGAGGGTCAAGAAAGAAGATTTCCCGTGTGGAACGAAAAGAGACTCATTTTGTGTCAGGAGAGTGTCTAGAGAAATGTTTCCCTTTGTAAAGTAACAGTGAATTCAAAGAACCAAGAGCTGAATGTTGTTAAGAACATTTCCTTTTGAAAACTAACATGGAACGCACAATTCTACAAGACGAAGGTCAAGAAAGAAGATTTCCCGTGTGGAACGAAAAGAGACTCATTTTGTGTCAGGAGAGTGTCTAGAGAAATGTTTGCCTTTGTAAAGTAACAGTGAATTCAAAGAACCAAGAGCTGAATGTTGTTAAGAACATTTCCTTTTGAAAACTAACATGGAACGCACAATTCTACAAGACGAAGGTCAAGAAAGAAGATTTCCCGTGTGGAACGAAAAGAGACTCATTTTGTGTCAGGAGAGTGTCTAGAGAAATGTTTCCCTTTGTAAAGTAACAGTGAATTCAAAGAACCAAGAGCTGAATGTTGTTAAGAACATTTCCTTTTGAAAACTAACATGGAACGCACAATTCTACAAGACGAGGGTCAAGAAAGAAGATTTCCCATGTGGAAGGATAAGAGACTCATTTTGTGTCAGGAGAGTGTCTAGAGAAATGTTTCCCTTTGTAAAGTAACAGTGAATTCAAAGAACCAAGAGCTGAATGTTGTTAAGAACATTTCCTTTTGAAAACTAACATGGAACGCACAATTCTACAAGACGAAGGTCAAGAAAGAAGATTTCCCGTGTGGAACGAAAAGAGACTCATTTTGTGTCAGGAGAGTGTCTAGAGAAATGTTTCCCTTTGTAAAGTAACAGTGAATTCAAAGAACCAAGAGCTGAATGTTGTTAAGAACATTTCCTTTTGAAAACTAACATGGAACGCACAATTCTACAAGACGAGGGTCAAGAAAGAAGATTTCCCGTGTGGAACGAAAAGAGACTCATTTTGTGTCAGGAGAGTGTCTAGAGAAATGTTTCCCTTTGTAAAGTAACATTGAATTCAAAGAACCAAGAGCTGAATGTTGTTAAGAACATTTCCTTTTGAAAACTAACATGGAACGCACAATTCTACAAGACGAAGGTCAAGAAAGAAGATTTCCCGTGTGGAACGAAAAGAGACTCATTTTGTGTCAGGAGAGTGTCTAGAGAAATGTTTCCCTTTGTAAAGTAACAGTGAATTCAAAGAACCAAGAGCTGAATGTTGTTAAGAACATTTCCTTTTGAAAACTAACATGGAACGCACAATTCTACAAGACGAGGGTCAAGAAAGAAGATTTCCCGTGTGGAACGAAAAGAGACTCATTTTGTGTCAGGAGAGTGTCTAGAGAAATGTTTCCCTTTGTAAAGTAACAGTGAATTCAAAGAACCAAGAGCTGAATGTTGTTAAGAACATTTCCTTTTGAAAACTAACATGGAACGCACAATTCTACAAGACGAGGGTCAAGAAAGAAGATTTCCCGTGTGGAACGAAAAGAGACTCATTTTGTGTCAGGAGAGTGTCTAGAGAAATGTTTCCCTTTGTAAAGTAACAGTGAATTCAAAGAACCAAGAGCTGAATGTTGTTAAGAACATTTCCTTTTTAAAACTAACACGGAAAGCACAAATCTACAAGATGAATGTCAAGAAAGGAGATTTCCCGTGTGGAACGAAAAGAGACTCATTTTGTGTCAGGAGAGTGTCTAGAGAAATGTTTCCCTTTGTAAAGTAACAGTGAATTCAAAGAACCAAGAGCTGAATGTTGTTAAGAACATTTCCTTTTGAAAACTAACATGGAACGCACAATTCTACAAGACGAAGGTCAAGAAAGAAGATTTCCCGTGTGGAACGAAAAGAGACTCATTTTGTGTCAGGAGAGTGTCTAGAGAAATGTTTCCCTTTGTAAAGTAACAGTGAATTCAAAGAACCAAGAGCTGAATGTTGTTAAGAACATTTCCTTTTGAAAACTAACATGGAACGCACAATTCTACAAGACGAGGGTCAAGAAAGAAGATTTCCCGTGTGGAACGAAAAGAGACTCATTTTGTGTCAGGAGAGTGTCTAGAGAAATGTTTCCCTTTGTAAAGTAACAGTGAATTCAAAGAACCAAGAGCTGAATGTTGTTAAGAACATTTCCTTTTGAAAACTAACATGGAACGCACAATTCTACAAGACGAGGGTCAAGGAAGAAGATTTCCCGTGTGGAACGAAAAGAGACTCATTTTGTGTCAGGAGAGTGTCTAGAGAAATGTTTCCCTTTGTAAAGTAACAGTGAATTCAAAGAACCAAGAGCTGAATGTTGTTAAAGAACATTTCCTTTTGAAAACTAACATGGAACGCACAATTCTACAAGACGAGGTCAAGAAAGAAGATTTCCCGTGTGGAACGAAAAGAGACTCATTTTGTGTCAGGAGAGTGTCTAGAGAAATGTTTCCCTTTGTAAAGTAACAGTGAATTCAAAGAACCAAGAGCTGAATGTTGTTAAGAACATTTCCTTTTGAAAACTAACATGGAACGCACAATTCTACAAGACGAAGGTCAAGAAAGAAGATTTCCCGTGTGGAACGAAAAGAGACTCATTTTGTGTCAGGAGAGTGTCTAGAGAAATGTTTCCCTTTGTAAAGTAACAGTGAATTCAAAGAACCAAGAGCTGAATGTTGTTAAGAACATTTCCTTTTGAAAACTAACATGGAACGCACAATTCTACAAGACGAGGGTCAAGAAAGAAGATTTCCCGTGTGGAACGAAAAGAGACTCATTTTGTGTCAGGAGAGTGTCTAGAGAAATGTTTCCCTTTGTAAAGTAACAGTGAATTCAAAGAACCAAGAGCTGAATGTTGTTAAGAACATTTCCTTTTGAAAACTAACATGGAACGCACAATTCTACAAGACGAGGGTCAAGAAAGAAGATTTCCCGTGTGGAACGAAAAGAGACTCATTTTGTGTCAGGAGAGTGTCTAGAGAAATGTTTCCCTTTGTAAAGTAACAGTGAATTCAAAGAACCAAGAGCTGAATGTTGTTAAGAACATTTCCTTTTGAAAACTAACATGGAACGCACAATTCTACAAGACGAGGGTCAAGAAAGAAGATTTCCCGTGTGGAACGAAAAGAGACTCATTTTGTGTCAGGAGAGTGTCTAGAGAAATGTTTCCCTTTGTAAAGTAACAGTGAATTCAAAGAACCAAGAGCTGAATGTTGTTAAGAACATTTCCTTTTGAAAACTAACATGGAACGCACAATTCTACAAGACGAAGGTGAAGAAAGAAGATTTCCCGTGTGGAACGAAAAGAGACTCATTTTGTGTCAGGAGAGTGTCTAGAGAAATGTTTCCCTTTGTAAAGTAACAGTGAATTCAAAGAACCAAGAGCTGAATGTTGTTAAGAACATTTCCTTTTGAAAACTAACATGGAACGCACAATTCTACAAGACGAGGGTCAAGAAAGAAGATTTCCCGTGTGGAACGAAAAGAGACTCATTTTGTGTCAGGAGAGTGTCTAGAGAAATGTTTCCCTTTGTAAAGTAACAGTGAATTCAAAGAACCAAGAGCTGAATGTTGTTAAGAACATTTCCTTTTGAAAACTAACATGGAACGCACAATTCTACAAGACGAGGGTCAAGAAAGAAGATTTCCCGTGTGGAACGAAAAGAGACTCATTTTGTGTCAGGAGAGTGTCTAGAGAAATGTTTCCCTTTGTAAAGTAACAGTGAATTCAAAGAACAAAGAGCTGAATGTTGTTAAGAACATTTCCTTTTGAAAACTAACATGGAACGCACAAATCTACAAGACGAAGGTGAAGAAAGAAGATTTCCCGTGTGGAACGAAAAGAGACTCATTTTGTGTCAGGAGAGTGTCTAGAGAAATGTTTCCCTTTGTAAAGTAACAGTGAATTCAAAGAACCAAGAGCTGAATGTTGTTAAGAACATTTCCTTTTGAAAACTAACACGGAAAGCACAATTCTACAAGACGAAGGTCAAGAAAGAAGATTTCCCGTGTGGAACGAAAAGAGACTCATTTTGTGTCAGGAGAGTGTCTAGAGAAATGTTTCCCTTTGTAAAGTAACAGTGAATTCAAAGAACCAAGAGCTGAATGTTGTTAAGAACATTTCCTTTTGAAAACTAACATGGAACGCACAATTCTACAAGACGAGGGTCAAGAAAGAAGATTTCCCGTGTGGAACGAAAAGAGACTCATTTTGTGTCAGGAGAGTGTCTAGAGAAATGTTTCCCTTTGTAAAGTAACAGTGAATTCAAAGAACCAAGAGCTGAATGTTGTTAAGAACATTTCCTTTTGAAAACTAACATGGAACGCACAATTCTACAAGACGAAGGTCAAGAAAGAAGATTTCCCGTGTGGAACGAAAAGAGACTCATTTTGTGTCAGGAGAGTGTCTAGAGAAATGTTTCCCTTTGTAAAGTAACAGTGAATTCAAAGAACCAAGAGCTGAATGTTGTTAAGAACATTTCCTTTTGAAAACTAACATGGAACGCACAATTCTACAAGACGAGGTCAAGAAAGAAGATTTCCCGTGTGGAACGAAAAGAGACTCATTTTGTGTCAGGAGAGTGTCTAGAGAAATGTTTCCCTTTGTAAAGTAACAGTGAATTCAAAGAACCAAGAGCTGAATGTTGTTAAGAACATTTCCTTTTGAAAACTAACATGGAACGCACAATTCTACAAGACGAAGGTCAAGAAAGAAGATTTCCCGTGTGGAACGAAAAGAGACTCATTTTGTGTCAGGAGAGTGTCTAGAGAAATGTTTCCCTTTGTAAAGTAACAGTGAATTCAAAGAACCAAGAGCTGAATGTTGTTAAGAACATTTCCTTTTGAAAACTAACATGGAACGCACAATTCTACAAGACGAGGGTCAAGAAAGAAGATTTCCCATGTGGAACGAAAAGAGACTCATTTTGTGTCAGGAGAGTGTCTAGAGAAATGTTTCCCTTTGTAAAGTAACAGTGAATTCAAAGAACCAAGAGCTGAATGTTGTTAAGAACATTTCCTTTTGAAAACTAACATGGAACGCACAATTCTGCGGGACGAGGGTCAAGAAAGAAGATTTCCCGTGTGGAACGAAAAGAGACTCATTTTGTGTCAGGAGAGTGTCTAGAGAAATGTTTCCCTTTGTAAAGTAACAGTGAATTCAAAGAACCAAGAGCTGAATGTTGTTAAGAACATTTCCTTTTGAAAACTAACATGGAACGCACAATTCTACAAGACGAGGGTCAAGAAAGAAGATTTCCCGTGTGGAACGAAAAGAGACTCATTTTGTGTCAGGAGAGTGTCTAGAGAAATGTTTCCCTTTGTAAAGTAACAGTGAATTCAAAGAACCAAGAGCTGAATGTTGTTAAGAACATTTCCTTTTGAAAACTAACATGGAACGCACAATTCTACAAGACGAGGGTCAAGAAAGAAGATTTCCCGTGTGGAACGAAAAGAGACTCATTTTGTGTCAGGAGAGTGTCTAGAGAAATGTTTCCTTTGTAAAGTAACAGTGAATTCAAAGAACCAAGAGCTGAATGTTGTTAAGAACATTTCCTTTTGAAAACTAACATGGAACGCACAATTCTACAAGACGAAGGTCAAGAAAGAAGATTTCCCGTGTGGAACGAAAAGAGACTCATTTTGTGTCAGGAGAGTGTCTAGAGAAATGTTTCCCTTTGTAAAGTAACAGTGAATTCAAAGAACCAAGAGCTGAATGTTGTTAAGAACATTTCCTTTTGAAAACTAACATGGAACGCACAATTCTACAAGACGAGGGTCAAGAAAGAAGATTTCCCGTGTGGAACGAAAAGAGACTCATTTTGTGTCAGGAGAGTGTCTAGAGAAATGTTTCCCTTTGTAAAGTAACAGTGAATTCAAAGAACCAAGAGCTGAATGTTGTTAAGAACATTTCCTTTTGAAAACTAACATGGAACGCACAATTCTACAAGACGAGGGTCAAGAAAGAAGATTTCCCGTGTGGAACGAAAAGAGACTCATTTTGTGTCAGGAGAGTGTCTAGAGAAATGTTTCCCTTTGTAAAGTAACAGTGAATTCAAAGAACCAAGAGCTGAATGTTGTTAAGAACATTTCCTTTTGAAAACTAACATGGAACGCACAATTCTACAAGACGAGGGTCAAGAAAGAAGATTTCCCGTGTGGAACGAAAAGAGACTCATTTTGTGTCAGGAGAGTGTCTAGAGAAATGTTTCCCTTTGTAAAGTAACAGTGAATTCAAAGAACCAAGAGCTGAATGTTGTTAAGAACATTTCCTTTTGAAAACTAACATGGAACGCACAATTCTACAAGACGAGGGTCAAGAAAGAAGATTTCCCGTGTGGAACGAAAAGAGACTCATTTTGTGTCAGGAGAGTGTCTAGAGAAATGTTTCCCTTTGTAAAGTAACAGTGAATTCAAAGAACCAAGAGCTGAATGTTGTTAAGAACATTTCCTTTTGAAAACTAACATGGAACGCACAATTCTACAAGACGAGGGTCAAGAAAGAAGATTTCCCGTGTGGAACGAAAAGAGACTCATTTTGTGTCAGGAGAGTGTCTAGACAAATGTTTCCCTTTGTAAAGTAACAGTGAATTCAAAGAACCAAGAGCTGAATGTTGTTAAGAACATTTCCTTTTGAAAACTAACATGGAACGCACAATTCTACAAGACGAGGGTCAAGAAAGATTAATTCCCGTGTGAAACGAAAAGAGACTCATTTTCTGTCAGGAGAGTGTCTAGAGAAATGTTTCCCTTTGTAAAGTAACAGTGAATTCAAAGAACCAAGAGCTGAATGTTGTTAAGAACATTTCCTTTTGAAAACTAACATGGAACGCACAATTCTACAAGACGAGGGTCAAGAAAGAAGATTTCCCGTGTGGAACGAAAAGAGACTCATTTTGTGTCAGGAGAGTGTCTAGAGAAATGTTTCCCTTTGTAAAGTAACAGTGAATTCAAAGAACCAAGAGCTGAATGTTGTTAAGAACATTTCCTTTTGAAAACTAACATGGAACGCACAATTCTACAAGACGAGGGTCAAGAAAGAAGATTTCCCGTGTGGAACGAAAAGAGACTCATTTTGTGTCAGGAGAGTGTCTAGAGAAATGTTTCCCTTTGTAAAGTAACAGTGAATTCAAAGAACCAAGAGCTGAATGTTGTTAAGAACATTTCCTTTTGAAAACTAACATGGAACTCACAATTCTACAAGACGAGGGTCAAGAAAGAAGATTTCCCATGTGGAACGAAAAGAGACTCATTTTGTGTCAGGAGAGTGTCTAGAGAAATGTTTCCCTTTGTAAAGTAACAGTGAATTCAAAGAACCAAGAGCTGAATGTTGTTAAGAACATTTCCTTTTGAAAACTAACATGGAACTCACAATTCTACAAGACGAGGGTCAAGAAAGAAGATTTCCCGTGTGGAACGAAAAGAGACTCATTTTGTGTCAGGAGAGTGTCTAGAGAAATGTTTCCCTTTGTAAAGTAACAGTGAATTCAAAGAACCAAGAGCTGAATATTGTTAACAACATTTCCTTTTGAAAACTAACATGGAACGCACAATTCTACAAGACGAGGGTCAAGAAAGAAGATTTCCCGTGTGGAACGAAAAGAGACTCATTTTGTGTCAGGAGAGTGTCTAGAGAAATGTTTCCCTTTGTAAAGTAACAGTGAATTCAAAGAACCAAGAGCTGAATGTTGTTAAGAACATTTCCTTTTGAAAACTAACATGGAACTCACAATTCTACAAGACGAGGGTCAAGAAAGAAGATTTCCCGTGTGGAACGAAAAGAGACTCATTTTGTGTCAGGAGAGTGTCTAGAGAAGTGTTTCCCTTTGTAAAGTAACAGTGAATTCAAAGAACCAAGAGCTGAATGTTGTTAACAACATTTCCTTTTGAAAACTAACATGGAACGCACAATTCTACAAGACGAGGGTCAAGAAAGAAGATTTCCCGTGTGGAACGAAAAGAGACTCATTTTGTGTCAGGAGAGTGTCTAGAGAAATGTTTCCCTTTGTAAAGTAACAGTGAATTCAAAGAACCAAGAGCTGAATGTTGTTAAGAACATTTCCTTTTGAAAACTAACATGGAACGCACAATTCTACAAGACGAGGGTCAAGAAAGAAGATTTCCCGTGTGGAACGAAAAGAGACTCATTTTGTGTCAGGAGAGTGTCTAGAGAAATGTTTCCCTTTGTAAAGTAACAGTGAATTCAAAGAACCAAGAGCTGAATGTTGTTAAGAACATTTCCTTTTGAAAACTAACATGGAACGCACAATTCTACAAGACGAGGGTCAAGAAAGAAGATTTCCCGTGTGGAACGAAGAGAGACTCATTTTGTGTCAGGAGAGTGTCTAGAGAAATGTGTCCCTTTGTAAAGTAGCAGTGAATTCAACGATCTAAGAGCTGAATGTTGTTAAGAACATTTCCTTTTGAAAACTAACATGGAACGCACAATTCTACAAGACGAGGGTCAAGAAAGAAGATTTCCCGTGTGGAACGAAAAGAGACTCATTTTGTGTCAGGAGAGTGTCTAGAGAAATGTTTCCCTTTGTAAAGTAACAGTGAATTCAAAGAACCAAGAGCTGAATGTTGTTAAGAACATTTCCTTTTGAAAACTAACATGGAACTCACAATTCTACAAGACGAGGGTCAAGAAAGAAGATTTCCCGTGTGGAACGAAAAGAGACTCATTTTGTGTCAGGAGAGTGTCTAGAGAAATGTTTCCCTTTGTAAAGTAACAGTGAATTCAAAGAACCAAGAGCTGAATGTTGTTAAGAACATTTCCTTTTGAAAACTAACATGGAACGCACAATTCTACAAGACGAGGGTCAAGAAAGAAGATTTCCCGTGTGGAACGAAAAGAGACTCATTTTGTGTCAGGAGAGTGTCTAGAGAAATGTTTCCCTTTGTAAAGTAACAGTGAATTCAAAGAACCAAGAGCTGAATGTTGTTAAGAACATTTCCTTTTAAAAACTAACATGGAACGCACAATTCTACAAGACGAGGGTCAAGAAAGAAGATTTCCCGTGTGGAACGAAAAGAGACTCATTTTGTGTCAGGAGAGTGTCTAGAGAAATGTTTCCCTTTGTAAAGTAACAGTGAATTCAAAGAACCAAGAGCTGAATGTTGTTAAGAACATTTCCTTTTGAAAACTAACATGGAACTCACAATTCTACAAGACGAGGGTCAAGAAAGAAGATTTCCCGTGTGGAACGAAAAGAGACTCATTTTGTGTCAGGAGAGTGTCTAGAGAAATGTTTCCCTTTGTAAAGTAACAGTGAATTCAAAGAACCAAGAGCTGAATGTTGTTAAGAACATTTCCTTTTGAAAACTAACATGGAACGCACAATTCTACAAGACGAGGGTCAAGAAAGAATATTTCCCGTGTGGAACGAAAAGAGACTCATTTTGTGTCAGGAGAGTGTCTAGAGAAATGTTTCCCTTTGTAAAGTAACAGTGAATTCAAAGAACCAAGAGCTGAATGTTGTTAAGAACATTTCCTTTTGAAAACTAACATGGAACTCACAATTCTACAAGACGAGGGTCAAGAAAGAAGATTTCCCGTGTGGAACGAAAAGAGACTCATTTTGTGTCAGGAGAGTGTCTAGAGAAATGTTTCCCTTTGTAAAGTAACAGTGAATTCAAAGAACCAAGAGCTGAATGTTGTTAAGAACATTTCCTTTTGAAAACTAACATGGAACGCACAATTCTACAAGACGAGGGTCAAGAAAGAAGATTTCCCGTGTGGAACGAAAAGAGACTCATTTTGTGTCAGGAGAGTGTCTAGAGAAATGTTTCCCTTTGTAAAGTAACAGTGAATTCAAAGAACCAAGAGCTGAATGTTGTTAAGAACATTTCCTTTTGAAAACTAACATGGAACACACAATTATACAAGACGCGGGTCAAGAAAGAATATTTCCCGTGTGGAACGAAAAGAGACTCATTTTGTGTCAGGAGAGTGTCTAGAGAAATGTTTCCCTTTGTAAAGTAACAGTGAATTCAAAGAACCAAGAGCTGAATGTTGTTAAGAACATTTCCTTTTGAAAACTAACATGGAACGCACAATTCTACAAGACGAGGGTCAAGAAAGAAGATTTCCCGTGTGGAACGAAAAGAGACTCATTTTGTGTCAGGAGAGTGTCTAGAGAAATGTTTCCCTTTGTAAAGTAACAGTGAATTCAAAGAACCAAGAGCTGAATGTTGTTAAGAACATTTCCTTTTGAAAACTAACATGGAACTCACAATTCTACAAGACGAGGGTCAAGAAAGAAGATTTCCCGTGTGGAACGAAAAGAGACTCATTTTGTGTCAGGAGAGTGTCTAGAGAAGTGTTTCCCTTTGTAAAGTAACAGTGAATTCAAAGAACCAAGAGGTGAATGTTGTTAAGAACATTTCCTTTTGAAAACTAACATGGAACGCACAATTCTACAAGACGAGGGTCAAGAAAGAAGATTTCCCGTGTGGAACGAAAAGAGACTCATTTTGTGTCAGGAGAGTGTCTAGAGAAATGTTTCCCTTTGTAAAGTAACAGTGAATTCAAAGAACCAAGAGCTGAATATTGTTAACAACATTTCCTTTTGAAAACTAACATGGAACGCACAATTCTACAAGACGAGGGTCAAGAAAGAAGATTTCCCTTGTGGAACGAAAAGAGACTCATTTTGTGTCAGGAGAGTGTCTAGAGAAATGTTTCCCTTTGTAAAGTAACAGTGAATTCAAAGAACCAAGAGCTGAATGTTGTTAAGAACATTTCCTTTTGAAAACTAACATGGAACGCACAATTCTACAAGACGAGGGTCAAGAAAGAAGATTTCCCTTGTGGAACGAAAAGAGACTCATTTTGTGTCAGGAGAGTGTCTAGAGAAATGTTTCCCTTTGTAAAGTAACAGTGAATTCAAGGAACCAAGAGCTGAATGTTGTTAAGAACATTTCCTTTTGAAAACTAACATGGAACTCACAATTCTACAAGACGAGGTCAAGAAAGAAGATTTCCCGTGTGGAACGAAAAGAGACTCATTTTGTGTCAGGAGAGTGTCTAGAGAAATGTTTCCCTTTGTAAAGTAACAGTGAATTCAAAGAACCAAGAGCTGAATGTTGTTAAGAACATTTCCTTTTGAAAACTAACATGGAACTCACAATTCTACAAGACGAGGGTCAAGAAAGAAGATTTCCCGTGTGGAACGAAAAGAGACTCATTTTGTGTCAGGAGAGTGTCTAGAGAAATGTTTCCCTTTGTAAAGTAACAGTGAATTCAAAGAACCAAGAGCTGAATGTTGTTAAGAACATTTCCTTTTGAAAACTAACATGGAACTCACAATTCTACAAGACGAGGGTCAAGAAAGAAGATTTCCCGTGTGGAACGAAAAGAGACTCATTTTGTGTCAGGAGAGTGTCTAGAGAAATGTTTCCCTTTGTAAAGTAACAGTGAATTCAAAGAACCAAGAGCTGAATGTTGTTAAGAACATTTCCTTTTGAAAACTAACATGGAACGCACAATTCTACAAGACGAGGGTCAAGAAAGAAGATTTCCCGTGTGGAACGAAAAGAGACTCATTTTGTGTCAGGAGAGTGTCTAGAGAAATGTTTCCCTTTGTAAAGTAACAGTGAATTCAAAGAACCAAGAGCTGAATGTTGTTAAGAACATTTCCTTTTGAAAACTAACATGGAACTCACAATTCTACAAGACGAGGGTCAAGAAAGAAGATTTCCCGTGTGGAACGAAAAGAGACTCATTTTGTGTCAGGAGAGTGTCTAGAGAAATGTTTCCCTTTGTAAAGTAACAGTGAATTCAAAGAACCAAGAGCTGAATGTTGTTAAGAACATTTCCTTTTGAAAACTAACATGGAACGCACAATTCTACAAGACGAGGGTCAAGAAAGAAGATTTCTGGTGTGGAACGAAAAGGGACACATTTTGTGTCAGGAGAGTGTCTAGAGAAATGTTTCCCTTTGTAAAGTAACAGTGAATTCAAAGAACCAAGAGCTGAATGTTGTTAAGAACATTTCCTTTTGAAAACTAACATGGAACGCACAATTCTACAAGACGAGGGTCAAGAAAGAAGATTTCCCGTGTGGAACGAAAAGAGACTCATTTTGTGTCAGGAGAGTGTCTAGAGAAATGTTTCCCTTTGTAAAGTAACAGTGAATTCAAAGAACCAAGAGCTGAATGTTGTTAAAGAACATTTCCTTTTGAAAACTAACATGGAACGCACAATTCTACAAGACGAGGGTCAAGAAAGAAGATTTCCCGTGTGGAACGAAAAGAGACTCATTTTGTGTCAGGAGAGTGTCTAGAGAAATGTTTCCCTTTGTAAAGTAACAGTGAATTCAAAGAACCAAGAGCTGAATGTTGTTAAGAACATTTCCTTTTGAAAACTAACATGGAACGCACAATTCTACAAGACGAGGGTCAAGAAAGAAGATTTCCCGTGTGGAACGAAAAGAGACTCATTTTGTGTCAGGAGAGTGTCTAGAGAAATGTTTCCCTTTGTAAAGTAACAGTGAATTCAAAGAACCAAGAGCTGAATGTTGTTAAGAACATTTCCTTTTGAAAACTAACATGGAACTCACAATTCTACAAGACGAGGGTCAAGAAAGAAGATTTCCCGTGTGGAACGAAAAGAGACTCATTTTGTGTCAGGAGAGTGTCTAGAGAAATGTTTCCCTTTGTAAAGTAACAGTGAATTCAAAGAACCAAGAGCTGAATGTTGTTAAGATCATTTCCTTTTGAAAACTAACATGGAACGCACAATTCTACAAGACGAGGGTCAAGAAAGAAGATTTCCCGTGTGGAACGAAAAGAGACTCATTTTGTGTCAGGAGAGTGTCTAGAGAAATGTTTCCCTTTGTAAAGTAACAGTGAATTCAAAGAACCAAGAGCTGAATGTTGTTAAGAACATTTCCTTTTGAAAACTAACATGGAACTCACAATTCTACAAGACGAGGGACAAGAAAGAAGATTTCCCGTGTGGAACGAAAAGAGACTCATTTTGTGTCAGGAGAGTGTCTAGAGAAATGTTTCCCTTTGTAAAGTAACAGTGAATTCAAAGAACCAAGAGCTGAATGTTGTTAAGAACATTTCCTTTTGAAAACTAACATGGAACTCACAATTCTACAAGACGAGGGACAGGAAAGAAGATTTCCCGTGTGGAACGAAAAGAGACTCATTTTGTGTCAGGAGAGTGTCTAGAGAAATGTTTCCCTTTGTAAAGTAACAGTGAATTCAAAGAACCAAGAGCTGAATGTTGTTAAGAACATTTCCTTTTGAAAACTAACATGGAACTCACAATTCTACAAGACGAGGGTCAAGAAAGAAGATTTCCCGTGTGGAACGAAAAGAGACTCATTTTGTGTCAGGAGAGTGTCTAGAGAAATGTTTCCCTTTGTAAAGTAACAGTGAATTCAAAGAACCAAGAGCTGAATGTTGTTAAGAACATTTCCTTTTCAAAATTAACATGGAAATCACAATTCTACAAGATGACGTTCAAGAAAGAAGATTTCCCGTGTGGAATGAAAAGGGACACATTTTGTGTCAGGAGAGTGTCTAGAGAAATGTTTCCCTTTGTAAAGTAACAGTGAATTCAAAGAACCAAGAGCTGAATGTTGTTAAGAACATTTCCTTTTGAAAACTAACATGGAACGCACAATTCTACAAGACGAGGGTCAAGAAAGAAGATTTCCCGTGTGGAACGAAAAGAGACTCATTTTGTGTCAGGAGAGTGTCTAGAGAAATGTTTCCCTTTGTAAAGTAACAGTGAATTCAAAGAACCAAGAGCTGAATGTTGTTAAGAACATTTCCTTTTGAAAACTAACATGGAACGCACAATTCTACAAGACGAGGGTCAAGAAAGAAGATTTCCCGTGTGGAACGAAAAGAGACTCATTTTTTGTCAGGAGAGTGTCTAGAGAAATGTTTCCCTTTGTAAAGTAACAGTGAATTCAAAGAACCAAGAGCTGAATGTTGTTAAGAACATTTCCTTTTGAAAACTAATATGGAACTCACAATTCTACAAGACGAGGTCAAGAAAGAAGATTTCCCGTGTGGAACGAAAAGAGACTCATTTTGTGTCAGGAGAGTGTCTAGAGAAATGTTTCCCTTTGTAAAGTAACAGTGAATTCAAAGAACCAAGAGCTGAATGTTGTTAAGAACATTTCCTTTTGAAAACTAACATGGAACTCACAATTCTACAAGACGAGGGTCAAGAAAGAAGATTTCCCGTGTGGAACGAAAAGAGACTCATTTTGTGTCAGGAGAGTGTCTAGAGAAATGTTTCCCTTTGTAAAGTAACAGTGAATTCAAAGAACCAAGAGCTGAATGTTGTTAAGAACATTTCCTTTTGAAAACTAACATGGAACTCACAATTCTACAAGACGAGGGTCAAGAAAGAAGATTTCCCGTGTGGAACGAAAAGAGACTCATTTTGTGTCAGGAGAGTGTCTAGAGAAATGTTTCCCTTTGTAAAGTAACAGTGAATTCAAAGAACCAAGAGCTGAATGTTGTTAAGAACATTTCCTTTTGAAAACTAACATGGAACTCACAATTCTACAAGACGAGGGTCAAGAAAGAAGATTTCCCGTGTGGAACGAAAAGAGACTCATTTTGTGTCAGGAGAGTGTCTAGAGAAATGTTTCCCTTTGTAAAGTAACAGTGAATTCAAAGAACCAAGAGCTGAATGTTGTTAAGAACATTTCCTTTTGAAAACTAACATGGAACTCACAATTCTACAAGACGAGGGTCAAGAAAGAAGATTTCCCGTGTGGAACGAAAAGAGACTCATTTTGTGTCAGGAGAGTGTCTAGAGAAATGTTTCCCTTTGTAAAGTAACAGTGAATTCAAAGAACCAAGAGCTGAATGTTGTTAAGAACATTTCCTTTTGAAAACTAACATGGAACTCACAATTCTACAAGACAAGGTCAAGAAAGAAGATTTCCCGTGTGGAACGAAAAGAGACTCATTTTGTGTCAGGAGAGTGTCTAGAGAAATGTTTCCCTTTGTAAAGTAACAGTGAATTCAAAGAACCAAGAGCTGAATGTTGTTAAGAACATTTCCTTTTGAAAACTAACATGGAACTCACAATTCTACAAGACGAGGGTCAAGAAAGAAGATTTCCCGTGTGGAACGAAAAGAGACTCATTTTGTGTCAGGAGAGTGTCTAGAGAAATGTTTCCCTTTGTAAAGTAACAGTGAATTCAAAGAACCAAGAGCTGAATGTTGTTAAGAACATTTCCTTTTGAAAACTAACATGGAACTCACAATTCTACAAGACGAGGGTCAAGAAAGAAGATTTCCCGTGTGGAACGAAAAGAGACTCATTTTGTGTCAGGAGAGTGTCTAGAGAAGTGTTTCCCTTTGTAAAGTAACAGTGAATTCAAAGAACCAAGAGCTGAATGTTGTTAAGAACATTTCCTTTTGAAAACTAACATGGAACTCACAATTCTACAAGACGAGGGTCAAGAAAGAAGATTTCCCGTGTGGAACGAAAAGAGACTCATTTTGTGTCAGGAGAGTGTCTAGAGAAATGTTTCCCTTTGTAAAGTAACAGTGAATTCAAAGAACCAAGAGCTGAATGTTGTTAAGAACATTTCCTTTTGAAAACTAACATGGAACTCACAATTCTACAAGACGAGGGTCAAGAAAGAAGATTTCCCGTGTGGAACGAAAAGAGACTCATTTTGTGTCAGGAGAGTGTCTAGAGAAATGTTTCCCTTTGTAAAGTAACAGTGAATTCAAAGAACCAAGAGCTGAATGTTGTTAAGAACATTTCCTTTTGAAAACTAACATGGAACGCACAATTCTACAAGACGAGGGTCAAGAAAGAATATTTCCCGTGTGGAACGAAAAGAGACTCATTTTGTGTCAGGAGAGTGTCTAGAGAAATGTTTCCCTTTGTAAAGTAACAGTGAATTCAAAGAACCAAGAGCTGAATGTTGTTAAGAACATTTCCTTTTGAAAACTAACATGGAACTCACAATTCTACAAGACGAGGGTCAAGAAAGAAGATTTCCCGTGTGGAACGAAAAGAGACTCATTTTGTGTCAGGAGAGTGTCTAGAGAAATGTTTCCCTTTGTAAAGTAACAGTGAATTCAAAGAACCAAGAGCTGAATGTTGTTAAGAACATTTCCTTTTGAAAACTAACATGGAACTCACAATTCTACAAGACGAGGTCAAGAAAGAAGATTTCCCGTGTGGAACGAAAAGAGACTCATTTTGTGTCAGGAGAGTGTCTAGAGAAATGTTTCCCTTTGTAAAGTAACAGTGAATGCAAAGAACCAAGAGCTGAATGTTGTTAAGAACATTTCCTTTTGAAAACTAACATGGAACGCACAATTCTACAAGACGAGGGTCAAGAAAGAAGATTTCCCGTGTGGAACGAAAAGAGACTCATTTTGTGTCAGGAGAGTGTCTAGAGAAGTGTTTCCCTTTGTAAAGTAACAGTGAATTCAAAGAACCAAGAGCTGAATGTTGTTAACAACATTTCCTTTTGAAAACTAACATGGAACGCACAATTCTACAAGACGAGGGTCAAGAAAGAAGATTTCCCGTGTGGAACGAAAAGAGACTCATTTTGTGTCAGGAGAGTGTCTAGAGAAATGTTTCCCTTTGTAAAGTAACAGTGAATTCAACGAACCAAGAGCTGAATGTTGTTAAGAACATTTCCTTTTGAAAACTAACATGGAACTCACAATTCTACAAGACGAGGGTCAAGAAAGAAGATTTCCCGTGTGGAACGAAAAGAGACTCATTTTGTGTCAGGAGAGTGTCTAGAGAAATGTTTCCCTTTGTAAAGTAACAGTGAATTCAAAGAACCAAGAGCTGAATGTTGTTAAGAACATTTCCTTTTGAAAACTAACATGGAACTCACAATTCTACAAGACGAGGGTCAAGAAAGAAGATTTCCCGTGTGGAACGAAAAGAGACTCATTTTGTGTCAGGAGAGTGTCTAGAGAAATTTTTCCCTTTGTAATGTAACAGTGAATTCAAAGAACCAAGAGCTGAATGTTGTTAAGAACATTTCCTTTTGAAAACTAACATGGAACACACAATTCTACAAGACGAGGGTCAAGAAAGAAGATTTCCCGTGTGGAACGAAAAGAGACTCATTTTGTGTCAGGAGAGTGTCTAGAGAAATGTTTCCCTTTGTAAAGTAACAGTGAATGCAAAGAACCAAGAGCTGAATGTTGTTAAGAACATTTCCTTTTGAAAACTAACATGGAACTCACAATTCTACAAGACGAGGGTCAAGAAAGAAGATTTCCCGTGTGGAACGAAAAGAGACTCATTTTGTGTCAGGAGAGTGTCTAGAGAAATGTTTCCCTTTGTAAAGTAACAGTGAATTCAAAGAACCAAGAGCTGAATGTTGTTAAGAACATTTCCTTTTGAAAACTAACATGGAACGCACAATTCTACAAGACGAGGGTCAAGAAAGAAGATTTCCCGTGTGGAACGAAAAGAGACTCATTTTGTGTCAGGAGAGTGTCTAGAGAAATGTTTCCCTTTGTAAAGTAACAGTGAATTCAAAGAACCAAGAGCTGAATGTTGTTAAGAACATTTCCTTTTGAAAACTAACATGGAACTCACAATTCTACAAGACGAGGGTCAAGAAAGAAGATTTCCCGTGTGGAACGAAAAGAGACTCATTTTGTGTCAGGAGAGTGTCTAGAGAAATGTTTCCTTTGTAAAGTAACAGTGAATTCAAAGAACCAAGAGCTGAATGTTGTTAAGAACATTTCCTTTTGAAAACTAACATGGAACGCACAATTCTACAAGACGAGGGTCAAGAAAGAAGATTTCCCGTGTGGAACGAAAAGAGACTCATTTTGTGTCAGGAGAGTGTCTAGAGAAATGTTTCCCTTTGTAAAGTAACAGTGAATTCAAAGAACCAAGAGCTGAATGTTGTTAAGAACATTTCCTTTTGAAAACTAACATGGAACTCACAATTCTACAAGACGAGGGTCAAGAAAGAAGATTTCCCGTGTGGAACGAAAAGAGACTCATTTTGTGTCAGGAGAGTGTGTAGAGAAATGTTTCCCTTTGTAAAGTAACAGTGAATTCAAAGAACCAAGAGCTGAATGTTGTTAAGAACATTTCCTTTTGAAAACTAACATGGAACTCACAATTCTACAAGACGAGGGTCAAGAAAGAAGATTTCCCGTGTGGAACGAAAAGAGACTCATTTTGTGTCAGGAGAGTGTCTAGAGAAATGTTTCCCTTTGTAAAGTAACAGTGAATTCAAAGAACCAAGAGCTGAATGTTGTTAAGAACATTTCCTTTTGAAAACTAACATGGAACGCACAATTCTACAAGACGAGGTCAAGAAAGAAGATTTCCCGTGTGGAACGAAAAGAGACTCATTTTGTGTCAGGAGAGTGTCTAGAGAAATGTTTCCCTTTGTAAAGTAACAGTGAATTCAAAGAACCAAGAGCTGAATGTTGTTAAGAACATTTCCTTTTGAAAACTAACATGGAACGCACAATTCTACAAGACGAAGGTCAAGAAAGAATATTTCCCGTGTGGAACGAAAAGAGACTCATTTTTTGTCAGGAGAGTGTCTAGAGAAATGTTTCCCTTTGTAAAGTAACAGTGAATTCAAAGATCCAAGAGCTGAATGTTGTTAAGAACATTTCCTTTTGAAAACTAACATGGAACTCACAATTCTACAAGACGAGGTCAAGAAAGAAGATTTCCCGTGTGGAACGAAAAGAGACTCATTTTGTGTCAGGAGAGTGTCTAGAGAAATGTTTCCCTTTGTAAAGTAACAGTGAATTCAAAGAACCAAGAGCTGAATGTTGTTAAGAACATTTCCTTTTCAAAACTAACATGGAACGCACAATTCTACAAGACGAGGGTCAAGAAAGAAGATTTCCCGTGTGGAACGAAAAGAGACTCATTTTGTGTCAGGAGAGTGTCTAGAGAAATGTTTCCCTTTGTAAAGTAACAGTGAATTCAAAGAACCAAGAGCTGAATGTTGTTAAGAACATTTCCTTTTGAAAACTAACATGGAACGCACAATTCTACAAGACGAAGGTCAAGAAAGAAGATTTCCCGTGTGGAACGAAAAGAGACTCATTTTGTGTCAGGAGAGTGTCTAGAGAAATGTTTCCCTTTGTAAAGTAACAGTGAATTCAAAGAACCAAGAGCTGAATGTTGTTAAGAACATTTCCTTTTGAAAACTAACATGGAACGCACAATTCTACAAGACGAAGGTCAAGAAAGAAGATTTCCCGTGTGGAACGAAAAGAGACTCATTTTGTGTCAGGAGAGTGTCTAGAGAAATGTTTCCCTTTGTAAAGTAACAGTGAATTCAAAGAACCAAGAGCTGAATGTTGTTAAGAACATTTCCTTTTGAAAACTAACATGGAACGCACAATTCTACAAGACGAGGTCAAGAAAGAAGATTTCCCGTGTGGAACGAAAAGAGACTCATTTTGTGTCAGGAGAGTGTCTAGAGAAATGTTTCCCTTTGTAAAGTAACAGTGAATTCAAAGAACCAAGAGCTGAATGTTGTTAAGAACATTTCCTTTTGAAAACTAACATGGAACGCACAATTCTACAAGACGAAGGTCAAGAAAGAAGATTTCCCGTGTGGAACGAAAAGAGACTCATTTTGTGTCAGGAGAGTGTCTAGAGAAATGTTTCCCTTTGTAAAGTAACAGTGAATTCAAAGAACCAAGAGCTGAATGTTGTTAAGAACATTTCCTTTTGAAAACTAACATGGAACGCACAATTCTACAAGACGAGGGTCAAGAAAGAAGATTTCCCGTGTGGAACGAAAAGAGACTCATTTTGTGTCAGGAGAGTGTCTAGAGAAATGTTTCCCTTTGTAAAGTAACAGTGAATTCAAAGAACCAAGAGCTGAATGTTGTTAAGAACATTTCCTTTTGAAAACTAACATGGAACGCACAATTCTACAAGACGAGGTCAAGAAAGAAGATTTCCCGTGTGGAACGAAAAGAGACTCATTTTGTGTCAGGAGAGTGTCTAGAGAAATGTTTCCCTTTGTAAAGTAACAGTGAATTCAAAGAACCAAGAGCTGAATGTTGTTAAGAACATTTCCTTTTGAAAACTAACATGGAACGCACAATTCTACAAGACGAGGTCAAGAAAGAAGATTTCCCGTGTGGAACGAAAAGAGACTCATTTTGTGTCAGGAGAGTGTCTAGAGAAATGTTTCCCTTTGTAAAGTAACAGTGAATTCAAAGAACCAAGAGCTGAATGTTGTTAAGAACATTTCCTTTTGAAAACTAACATGGAACGCACAATTCTACAAGACGAAGGTCAAGAAAGAAGATTTCCCGTGTGGAACGAAAAGAGACTCATTTTGTGTCAGGAGAGTGTCTAGAGAAATGTTTCCCTTTGTAAAGTAACAGTGAATTCAAAGAACCAAGAGCTGAATGTTGTTAAAGAACATTTCCTTTTGAAAAGTAACAAGGAACGCACAATTCTACAAGACGAGGTTCAAGAAAGAAGATTTCCCGTGTGGAACGAAAAGAGACTCATTTTGTGTCAGGAGAGTGTGTAGAGAAATGTTTTCCTTTGTAAAGTAACAGTGAATTCAAAGAACCAAGAGCTGAATGTTGTTAAGAACATTTCCTTTTGAAAACTAACATGGAACGCACAATTCTACAAGACGAGGGTCAAGAAAGAAGATTTCCCGTGTGGAACGAAAAGAGACTCATTTTGTGTCAGGAGAGTGTCTAGAGAAATGTTTCCCTTTGTAAAGTAACAGTGAATTCAAAGAACCAAGAGCTGAATGTTGTTAAGAACATTTCCTTTTGAAAACTAACACGGAACGCACAATTCTACAAGACGAGGGTCAAGAAAGAAGATTTCCCGTGTGGAACGAAAAGAGACTCATTTTGTGTCAGGAGAGTGTCTAGAGAAATGTTTCCCTTTGTAAAGTAACAGTGAATTCAAAGAACCAAGAGCTGAATGTTGTTAAGAACATTTCCTTTTGAAAACTAACATGGAACGCACAATTCTACAAGACGAAGGTCAAGAAAGAAGATTTCCCGTGTGGAACGAAAAGAGACTCATTTTGTGTCAGGAGAGTGTCTAGAGAAATGTTTCCCTTTGTAAAGTAACAGTGAATTCAAAGAACCAAGAGCTGAATGTTGTTAAGAACATTTCCTTTTGAAAACTAACACGGAACGCACAATTCTACAAGACGAGGGTCAAGAAAGAAGATTTCCCGTGTGGAACGAAAAGAGACTCATTTTGTGTCAGGAGAGTGTCTAGAGAAATGTTTCCTTTGTAAAGTAACAGTGAATTCAAAGAACCAAGAGCTGAATGTTGTTAAGAACATTTCCTTTTGAAAACTAACATGGAACGCACAATTCTACAAGACGAAGGTCAAGAAAGAAGATTTCCCGTGTGGAACGAAAAGAGACTCATTTTGTGTCAGGAGAGTGTCTAGAGAAATGTTTCCCTTTGTAAAGTAACAGTGAATTCAAAGAACCAAGAGCTGAATGTTGTTAAGAACATTTCCTTTTGAAAACTAACATGGAACGCACAATTCTACAAGACGAGGGTCAAGAAAGAAGATTTCCCGTGTGGAACGAAAAGAGACTCATTTTGTGTCAGGAGAGTGTCTAGAGAAATGTTTCCCTTTGTAAAGTAACAGTGAATTCAAAGAACCAAGAGCTGAATGTTGTTAAGAACATTTCCTTTTGAAAACTAACACGGAACGCACAATTCTACAAGACGAGGTCAAGAAAGAAGATTTCCCGTGTGGAACGAAAAGAGACTCATTTTGTGTCAGGAGAGTGTCTAGAGAAATGTTTCCCTTTGTAAAGTAACAGTGAATTCAAAGAACCAAGAGCTGAATGTTGTTAAGAACATTTCCTTTTGAAAACTAACATGGAACGCACAATTCTACAAGACGAGGTCAAGAAAGAAGATTTCCCGTGTGGAACGAAAAGAGACTCATTTTGTGTCAGGAGAGTGTCTAGAGAAATGTTTCCCTTTGTAAAGTAACAGTGAATTCAATGAACCAAGAGCTGAATGTTGTTAAGAACATTTCCTTTTGATAACTAACATGGAACGCACAATTCTACAAGACAAACGTCAAGAAAGATGATTTCCCGTGTGGAATGAAAAGACACTCATTTTGTGACAGGAGAGTGTCTAGAGAAATGTTTCCCTTTGTAAAGTAACAGTGAATTCAAAGAACCAAGAGCTGAATGTTGTTAAGAACATTTCCTTTTGAAAACTAACACGGAACGCACAATTCTACAAGACGAGGGTCAAGAAAGAAGATTTCCCGTGTGGAACGAAAAGAGACTCATTTTGTGTCAGGAGAGTGTCTAGAGAAATGTTTCCCTTTGTAAAGTAACAGTGAATTCAAAGAACCAAGAGCTGAATGTTGTTAAGAACATTTCCTTTTGAAAACTAACACGGAACGCACAATTCTACAAGACGAGGGTCAAGAAAGAAGATTTCCCGTGTGGAACGAAAAGAGACTCATTTTGTGTCAGGAGAGTGTCTAGAGAAATGTTTCCCTTGTAAAGTAACAGTGAATTCAAAGAACCAAGAGCTGAATGTTGTTAAGAACATTTCCTTTTGAAAACTAACAGGAACGCACAATTCTACAAGACGAAGGTCAAGAAAGAAGATTTCCCGTGTGGAACGAAAAGAGACTCATTTTGTGTCAGGAGAGTGTCTAGAGAAATGTTTCCCTTTGTAAAGTAACAGTGAATTCAAAGAACCAAGAGCTGAATGTTGTTAAGAACATTTCCTTTCCAAAATTAACATGAAGCCTCAATTCTACAAGACGAGGGTCAAGAAAGAAGATTTCCCGTGTGGAACGAAAAGAGACTCATTTTGTGACACGAGAGTGTCTAGAGAAATGTTTCCCTTTGTAAAGTAACAGCGAATTCAAAGAACCAAGAGCTGAATGTTGTTAAGAACATTTCCTTTTGAAAACTAACACGGAACGCACAATTCTACAAGACGAAGGTCAAGAAAGAAGATTTCCCGTGTGGAACGAAAAGAGACTCATTTTGTGTCAGGAGAGTGTCTAGAGAAATGTTTCCCTTTGTAAAGTAACAGTGAATTCAAAGAACCAAGAGCTGAATGTTGTTAAGAACATTTCCTTTTGAAAACTAACATGGAACGCACAATTCTACAAGACGAAGGTCAAGAAAGAACATTTCCCGTGTGGAACGAAAAGAGACTTATTTTGTGTCAGAAGAGTATCTAGAGAAATGTTTCCCTTTGTAAATTAACAGTGAATTCAAAGAACCAAGAGCTGAATGTTGTTAAGAACATTTCCTTTTGAAAACTAACACGGAACGCACAATTCTACAAGACGAAGGTCAAGAAAGAAGATTTCCCGTGTGGAACGAAAAGAGACTCATTTTGTGTCAGGAGAGTGTCTAGAGAAATGTTTCCCTTTGTAAAGTAACAGTGAATT
The DNA here is from genome assembly GCF_020740685.1 of Jaculus jaculus. Classification (NCBI taxonomy): domain Eukaryota; kingdom Metazoa; phylum Chordata; class Mammalia; order Rodentia; family Dipodidae; genus Jaculus; species Jaculus jaculus. The sequence continues at coordinate 41,261 of NW_025423426.1, forward strand.
CAAAGAACCAAGAGCTGAATGTTGTTAAGAACATTTCCTTTTGAAAACTAACATGGAACGCACAATTCTACAAGACGAAGGTCAAGAAAGAAGATTTCCCGTGTGGAACGAAAAGAGACTCATTTTGTGTCAGGAGAGTGTCTAGAGAAATGTTTCCCTTTGTAAAGTAACAGTGAATTCAAAGAACCAAGAGCTGAATGTTGTTAAGAACATTTCCTTTTGAAAACTAACATGGAACGCACAATTCTACAAGACGAAGGTCAAGAAAGAACATTTCCCGTGTGGAACGAAAAGAGACTCATTTTGTGTCAGGAGAGTGTCTAGAGAAATGTTTCCCTTTGTAAAGTAACAGTGAATTCAAAGAACCAAGAGCTGAATGTTGTTAAGAACATTTCCTTTTGAAAACTAACACGGAACGCACAATTCTACAAGACGAGGGTCAAGAAAGAAGATTTCCCGTGTGGAACGAAAAGAGACTCATTTTGTGTCAGGAGAGTGTCTAGAGAAATGTTTCCCTTTGTAAAGTAACAGTGAATTCAAAGAACCAAGAGCTGAATGTTGTTAAGAACATTTCCTTTTGAAAACTAACATGGAACGCACAATTCTACAAGACGAAGGTCAAGAAAGAAGATTTCCCGTGTGGAACGAAAAGAGACTCATTTTGTGTCAGGAGAGTGTCTAGAGAAATGTTTCCCTTTGTAAAGTAACAGTGAATTCAAAGAACCAAGAGCTGAATGTTGTTAAGAACATTTCCTTTTGAAAACTAACATGGAACGCACAATTCTACAATACGAGGGTCAAGAAAGACCATTTCCGGTGTGGAACGAAAAGAGACTCATTTTGTGTCAGGAGAGTGTCTAGAGAAATGTTTCCCTTTGTAAAGTAACAGTGAATTCAAAGAACCAAGAGCTGAATGTTGTTAAGAACATTTCCTTTTGAAAACTAACATGGAACGCACAATTCTACAAGACGAAGGTCAAGAAAGAAGATTTCCCGTGTGGAACGAAAAGAGACTCATTTTGTGTCAGGAGAGTGTCTAGAGAAATGTTTCCCTTTGTAAAGTAACAGTGAATTCAAAGAACCAAGAGCTGAATGTTGTTAAGAACATTTCCTTTTGAAAACTAACATGGAACGCACAATTCTACAAGACGAGGGTCAAGAAAGAAGATTTCCCGTGTGGAACGAAAAGAGACTCATTTTGTGTCAGGAGAGTGTCTAGAGAAATGTTTCCCTTTGTAAAGTAACAGTGAATTCAAAGAACCAAGAGCTGAATGTTGTTAAGAACATTTCCTTTTGAAAACTAACACGGAACGCACAATTCTACAAGATGAATGTCAAGAAAGAAGATTTCCCGTGTGGAACGAAAAGAGACTCATTTTGTGTCAGGAGAGTGTCTAGAGAAATGTTTCCCTTTGTAAAGTAACAGTGAATTCAAAGAACCAAGAGCTGAATGTTGTTAAGAACATTTCCTTTTGAAAACTAACATGGAACGCACAATTCTACAAGACGAGGGTCAAGAAAGAAGATTTCCCGTGTGGAACGAAAGAGACTCATTTTGTGTCAGGAGAGTGTCTAGAGAAATGTTTCCCTTTGTAAAGTAACAGTGAATTCAAAAACCAAGAGCTGAATGTTGTTAAGAACATTTCCTTTTGAAAACTAACATTGAACGCACAATTCTACAAGACGAGGTCAAGAAAGAAGATTTCCCGTGTGGAACGAAAAGAGACTCATTTTGTGTCAGGAGAGTGTCTAGAGAAATGTTTCCCTTT